>NC_054540.1:53846553-53941553 GCF_017654505.1 Polyodon spathula | reverse complement strand
TAGTAGTTGGTAACCTGTACTTCCCACTGTTTGCCCTCCCACAAGAGAAAACTCCCAAATGTACTAAAACACTATTAGGCAGTAAGACAAACCGGAAGCCAGATGTATTTCTATTCATTTATAGATGTGGCTGTACATTCTGCCCAGTTTTCAAATCCTTGTGTAATTATATATTACATGCAAATGAGAAGACCTACTACTGATAAACATTAAGAGTGGAATCCGCTCTACCATTTCAGTGTTGATGGAATGTAATGCTAATATTTTCATTATTTGCACACCCCCTTGCAATTATGTCCCATTATTTACACTGCTCAGTTTACCTCCTCCATCACTGAGCTCCTTGTGCTGCAGGCATGTCGTTGTGTATGTGTGTGTAACTACAGATACTTTATACCGGTAACATGTCAATTGAATTCTGTTTGACGACAACAAAGTGCAGCTTTTTAAAAATGTGATGGTGACTTTTGGCTAATGCCAGCATCTTCTGTGTTTTAGCTGGGTTAATAACTTTGGACATGAAGGCCTGGGGCTGCTGCTGGATGCTCTGGAGAAGCTGCTGGACAAAAGACAGTAAGAGGCAATTACTCCTCTTCGAGGAAAATCAAAGATGCGTCTGTTAAACCAGGGGATGAACCTTTTTGTTTAATTCCGCCCCTTTCCTCCCTCTCTGTTGACTCCAGGCAAGAAGGAATTGACAAAAGGAATCAGCACAAGCTTATCCAGTGTCTCAAGGCATTCATGAACAACAAGGTGAGTCTGATGTGCAGTGGAAACCAGGCAGAAATGGCCTGTCAAATCTTTGACTTTTTTTTTGCTTATCTACCTGTCAGCAGTAAAAATATATTAAAAACGACGCACAGATATACCGATGAATAAATGGAATATAATACGAGGGTAAGCACAAGTGCAGAAGGAGTAAAACAACATTGAAGTGGCTCAGTAGGTGGTTTACTCTTTAATGTGCCTGGAATACAGGTGCCTGGAATACAGCTCAGCATGGAAGAGACGACTTTATACGTTTGCAATGGCCTATTTAGCTTTCAGAAACCCTGTTTAATAGTTACTAACCAGATATCAAAATCCTGGTGGCTGCAAATAGCACTGCTTGTCATTTATTTGCCAATGTCACAGCGGGCATTTTAGGGCAAGAGTAGGATGACAAATTGCTCCGTTTATTTTCCTCCCTTTCTCATGTATGTATTAAATCAATATGATTAAAAAAGGAAAAACAAAACAACAACAAAAAAACAGGATAATAAATGCTAATTAGCAGTTTTAAAACACACACTATTCAGCATAAATTAAAAGAATTGTTATAAATAAATAATTGAAACTAAAGAGAGAGCAGAGGACATAAACTTGGCATTGATCAAAGCTGCATCAGATTAAACTCGTTACAACACCAGTAAAAGCTGCAGTTAATCAATTAGACTACTCATTTCTCATGTGTGGCTTGGCACTGTCCGAAATGTATCAACCCCCTTATTGTAACATTGCTGATTCACAAAGAAAAATTCACTCCAAAATTATAATCCTATCTGAGAACATCCTAGTTAGTCCTAATACACTGGGGTCTGTTGAATTGAACCCACAAAGGAAATGTGTAGGTTTGCCTGCAAGTCAAGTTTTTTTTTTTTTCTGGGCAGCTTCAATCTGGACTGAAACATCTTGTCTATTGATCAGTCCCTTTTTCTAAAACCCCACACATTTTTTCAACATCTTGGGGCTTTGCTTAATTGGCAGTTCTTGTAATTTGCTGTAAAGGTTTCAATTTAATTAGGCATTATTTACACAGCAATCACATCTTAAAACCACATGCGGTTGGACATGTGAATTCGATCCTCATTCTAAATGTAATTTTTAATGTGAATGCCTATGTTCATGTAATTTTAAAATGAGTGTGCCAAAAAAGAATACACATGGAAACAAAAAGAATATGGCAATAGACAAGGTTGTTTCTGCAAATATACCCTATGGTAGTTTCTGGCTGTCTCTTTCCAACTTTTAGAACCGTGTCATTTACTGTTTTATAGTTTTTTGTTTTTTTTTATATTGTTACTAATGCTGTATGTACAAAAACTGCATGTTTAATTACAGTTGCTAAATTGGTCTAACCCAGGGGTCTCCAACCCTGGTCCTGGAAAGCCCCTCTCCAGCATGTTTTAAATGTGTCTTTACATCATAAGAACATAAGAACATAAGAAAGTTTACAAACGAGAGGAGGCCATTCGGCCCATCTTGCTCGTTTGGTTGTTAGTAGCTTATTGATCCCAAAATCTCATCAAGCAGCTTCTTGAAGGATCCCAGGGTGTCAGCTTCAACAACATTACTGGGGAGTTGATTCCAGACCCTCACAATTCTCTGTGTAAAAAAGTGTCTCCTATTTTCTGTTCTGAATGCCCCTTTTTCTAAACTCCATTTGTGACCCCTGGTCCTTGTTTCTTTTTTCAGGCTGAAAAAGTCCCTTGGGTCGACACTGTCAATACCTTTTAGAATTTTGAATGCTTGAATTAGGTCGCCACGTAGTCTTCTTTGTTCAAGACTGAACAGATTCAATTCTTTTAGCCTGTCTGCATATGACATGCCTTTTAAGCCCGGAATAATTCTGGTCGCTCTTCTTTGCACTCTTTCTAGAGCAGCAATATCTTTTTTATAGCGAGGTGACCAGAACTGAACACAATATTCAAGATGAGGTCTTACAAGTGCATTGTACAGTTTTAACATTACTTCCCTTGATTTAAATTCAACACTTTTCACAATGTATCCGAGCATCTTGTTAGCCTTTTTTATAGCTTCCCCACATTGTCTAGATGAAGACATTTCTGAGTCAACAAAAACTCCTAGGTCTTTTTCATAGATTCCTTCTCCAATTTCAATATCTCCCATATGATATTTATAATGTACATTTTTATTTCCTGCGTGCAGTACCTTACACTTTTCTCTATTAAATGTCATTTGCCATGTGTCTGCCCAGTTCTGAATCTTGTCTAGATCATTTTGAATGACCTTTGCTGCTGCAACAGTGTTTGCCACTCCTCCTACTTTTGTGTCGTCTGCAAATTTAACAAGTTTGCTTACTATACCAGAATCTAAATCATTAATGTAGATTAGGAATAGCAGAGGACCTAATACTGATCCCTGTGGTACACCGCTGGTTACCACACTCCATTCTGAGGTTTTTCCTCTAATCAGTACTTTCTGTTTTCTACATGTTAACCACTCCCTAATCCATGTGCATGCGTTTCCTTGAATCCCAACTGCGTTCAGTTTGAGAATTAATCTTTTGTGCGGGACTTTGTCAAAAGCTTTCTGGAAATCTAAATAAACCATGTCATATGCTTTGCAATTATCCATTATCGATGTTGCATCCTCAAAAAAATCAAGCAAGTTAGTTAGACACGATCTCCCTTTCCTAAAACCATGTTGACTGTCTCCCAGTACCCTGTTACCATATAGGTAATTTTCCATTTTGGATCTTATTATAGTTTCCATAAGTTTGCATATAATAGAAGTCAGGCTTACTGGTCTGTAGTTACCTGGTTCAGTTTTGTTTCCCTTTTTGTGGATCGGTATTACGTTTGCAATTTTCCAGTCTGTCGGTACCACCCCTGTGTCAAGAGACTGCTGCATGATCTTGGTTAGCGGTTTGTAAATTACTTCTTTCATTTCTTTGAGTACTACTGGGAGGATCTCATCCGGCCCAGGGGATTTGTTTATTTTAAGAGCTCCTAGTCCCTTTAACACTTCTGCCTCAGTTATGCTAAAGTTATTTAAAACTGGATAGGAACTGGATGACATGTGGGGCATGTTGTCAGTATCTTCCTTTGTAAAAACTTGTGAAAAGTAATCATTTAACATATTTGCTATTTTTTTTTCTTCCTCTACGATTTTGCCATTTGTATCTCTTAAACATTTAATCTCCTCTTTGAATGTTCTCTTGCTGTTGTAATATTGGAAAAACATTTTGGAATTGGTTTTAGCTCCCTTAGCAATGTTCATTTCTATTTCTCTCTTGGCCTTTCTAACTTCCTTTTTGACTTGCGTTTGCAGTTCTGTGTACTCTTTCTGCGTACTTTCTTTTTGGTCCTTTTTTAATGCTCTGTAAAGTGCCTTTTTTATCATCAGTGACTAAAGATCTGGAACACCTGCTAATCTTGACTAATTAAGCCAATAATTGTTTGAAACAAAAACCAGCAGCCATAATAGCTCTACAGGACTGAGACTGCATCCCTGTCAATCCTCAGGATGTTAGTGCTGCCATTTCATCTTTAACCAAGATGATATTGAGCTTGATTAGCTGGCCATGGAGATCTCATCTCTTGGCTCCTAGTTCCAGCACAAAAAGCATTTTAAAGGTGTACTGTTGCATCTCATACAGTTATAAACATAGTTTTAAAGTACATTATCTACAAGCAGAATCGGCATTCACTTTAATTGGGGACAGGACACGGTATTGGTTTTAATAAAGAAATGTCTCAAAGGCTCCCATTAACAGCAAGGTGGAATCGGAACATAGATTACTTTTTTAATTAAAATCTAAGACCATAACAAAGGAATTGTGTCACATAAAGGCAATTACTAGAGAATGCGTCAAGCGTATTTGGACACAACTGTCTCCTTCACTATTATAAAGATTTCGTCACCTCAGAAGATTTATTATCTCCTGGTAATCTTTATGCACCCTGTAGTTATCACTTAAGTAAACTCCCTTCTTGTTACCAGTTCCATATAAACACCACCTCACCTGTCTTTAGCTATCGCTTTCAGTTTCAGGACAATTAGGAAAATCTGAAAGTCTCTTTCTATTTGGAAATTGAAGGTTGTAAATTCGGATACCCTTGTATTTAAAAAGGTTATTATTTTCATTAGGACGCCTGTAAAATGTAGTGCATATAACAAAAACAAGATACAGTATGTGGAAGAAGAGATCTTGAGGACATGGCAAATGCACTGCCTACTCGGATCACAGATCTGTATCATGGCAAGCTGGTACTACACGATTGTGGTACAATGCAGAATACTGGCAAAATGCCTTACCTTGATCTTGGACAACAGGAAAAACATTAGTTTATTAAAGCTCCGAGGCTTTTGACAAATACATAACACTGATAGTTACCCCATATCTTATACAAGACTTTAATAAGCCAAGCGACGTTTGAGTTAAAATAAAGTTTGGAGTTAAAAGTTGGCAGGTATGGTCTACTCCCCTTCTGGCAAGGAGAAAACCAGGCCACGAGATATGCATTGCTGGGTAAGCTATCAACCACTGCCGATGTGTGACATTGTCGCCTGGAGCCACATATGATTGTAGTCTCTGTGTAAAATTAAACTGGTACCACTTCGGCTCTGTGGACACTATCACTCATTGCTATTTTTTTTTTTTTTCCTGGAAGCGTTGCCATCATTTTTCATCAAGCAACCTAAATAGCATTGTGTCCCCTGTTTCATTAAAACCTTTGTAAGTTATTGTTCAACAGAAATTGGCTTATTTGACAAAAGTCCCAAAACTCAGTCTGGCTCTTGGTCATTTAATAACATGGACCATATACTTGTATTGGGAAGTGGACTACCTTCTGACTAATTCTGAACAATTTTAGAGTTGATGCATATTGTGTGATTATTCCTCTGCACTTTTTAAATGTAAATCACAACAGCCAGGGGATACTTTATAACCAGAATTTGAAATGAATGGATTATTACTGGAGTGTTTTAGATCTTTTTTTAAATTGTTTGCAGTTCTGCATTTTATTCCAGCACTGTCTGTTATGTAACTTGCCGCGGGACCTCATTGTAAAAGAGGTTCTGTAATTGTCCTGATTCTTTAATCTCCCTGTCTCGTTAAATAAAAAACAAATAAATACAACACACCAGTAGGTTCACATGACAGGATCACATGGCTTCCAGTCTTCCTTCTGTGTGACTAAACCATGTTGTCTACTTTTTTTCTTCTTTTTTTTCCCCTGGATAAACCAATAACACAACTTTGAAAATAAGTGTGTACCCTCAAGCACCTTATTTAAAAATACACTCTTTTGAAGGGACTCCTAATTGCATTTTTATGCAGCGTTATTCAGTTTAAGCAAAGGGAAGTGTGTATGCTTTTGCTGTCCCCTGGGCTGTATCTGGGAGATATTTTGACTCACTCCTATCCACAGTGTGCTAAACAGCTCTCTGGGCTAGTGCACTGCTGGATATCCCCAACCAGATAAAGGGACATGATCAAATAAACTCTTAACAGCCCAAATTGGTTTGCTCGTTTTTATATGTTCTTTATCTGACTCAATCATATCTGACTTTATTTTTTATTATTTTTTAGTATGGCTTGCAAAGGATACTGGGAGACGAGAGAAGTCTTTTACTTCTGGCCAGAGCTATTGACCCGAAACAAACCAGCATGATGACAGAAATAGTGAAAATACTTTCTGCCATTTGCATTGTTGGAGAGGAAAACATGTAAGTTGATAAACAAAAAGCTTACCAGTTGTGTCTGCCTGCCCACCTACCTATCAATCTAATTACCTGTGTGCCGGTTTAACTGCATCTTTCTTTCTATCTGCTAACTGTTTGTCTAAATGTCAGGTACCAAGGACAAGCTAAAATGTGTACTTTAGGTGTTAAACTTGAATAATAAATGTATTTGGAATGTATTACAAATGTACCCCAAAATATCTTAATTTTCAGAGTATAAAGAGAACTATTTTGACAGCTGGTTCGAGACAAGCTACACCAATCTAATATTATGTCTTTCTCCACTTCACCCTTGACTTGGTTTTGATGATGCAGTGTCCAGGGCCAACTACACTCCACTTTCACAATTCATACTGTGTTCTATAGAAACTCTTTAGTACAGAACTTAATGCATACATGTAACTGGACAATGTATTCGTTGGTTTCTCATTTATCAAGGGAACTCAAAGTTGCTGAGTAGATCTGCAGTACATAACCTTTGTGTTCAGTATACAGCTGTAGTGCAGGTGAGCATGATTCTTTTGATATGCAAACTGCTAAATCTATATATCTAAAGGACAAGATTTCACAGTATAACTCCATAATAAGAGAGTGTTCATGACTAAACCATTTGCAGGTAAGAAACACACACAAAGGCATATTCTTTCTTTATCAAATGAAATTATCAAATGCTAGAATGTGCTAGCTTATCATCTAAACAACTGCTTTGGTCAACAGCTCTGGCCAAAAGTTTTGCATCACCTAGAATTTTAGGATTGAGACAATTACAAACCTAACACTTTTCAGCAGGTTTCTTTTGTTTTTGTGAAGCAAAATTAGTTCATTCTGTAGGGTGATGTAAAACTTTTGGCCATAGCTATACAACATGACAGAGGTTTACTTCTAATTAGAAAAGGAACTTGTCCATGGAAACCACAGAAGACTTCGAGAGTACCAGAGACTGTAAGATGCCTGTGGATCAGGCTGACTGTCTCCTTTATAAATGCACTGTACTTACTGAAACACTGTCACGTTTATTTTAATGCTGATTATAAGTCCATATAAAGGATACTTCTATTTCTGTCTTGTGTTTTAATATTTAATGTGCTCATTAATCTTTTTTTTTTTAAAGTTTTGATATAAAGTGTGCATTCCACTTTAAAACACCTTTTGTTTTTAAGTATTAGTATTCTACATCATACAACTGCTGTGTCTGAAAAGCTGGTGTTTCGTATTGGGCACAAAACACGCTGTAGATACATGTAGCAGCTTATCAAAGTTTTGAAACCATTAACACATTAATCAGGTCTTGCTTTTTTTAACACGGTATTTCCTGTTCATTAACTTTATTGTTTCAGCACTGAGCTAGGATTTCTCATTGATTCAAATTATTAAACAAGAAACAAGCCTGAAGTAGGTTAAATTGCTATTTTGTGGTACATTTGCTCCCAGGAAAGTGCTTTCTGAAAAGGTTTGGGTTGCTGTGAAGCATATACCTGTATCAGTCCTGTACATTGATAGCAAAGAGGTACAACTAAACAGTTTGTTTTCTTACCTGTTTGCTAAAGGTATTTGTCAGATTTCTACGCTTTAAAATTATTGCCAGACTAGATCTGGCTTAAGCAGTTAGGATCACAGAGACAGTCTTGTCATGCATTCCGGTTTTTCATTTCAGGCATCTGATTGTGATAGATGACCGAAAAAGAAAGTCTTTTGTAGTATGGTGGGATTCTCTCAGCATCTGCTGCCTGCACCCTGCAGATAAAGGGGATATCAGGGTTTGATTTGGATAAGCCCACCTGAACTGATCTATTATTAGATCTGGGCTGATAAATATTTAACTGGGGAATTTAAAAACTTTTACACTGATTTCAGCAACTTGAAAAAGTATTATGTACTTTTTTGTCTTAGTCCACATCCAACAGTAAATCGTATATTTCATTTTGGTTAAGTTCTTATTGAATTATTAATCCATATTTTGTCAGCACAGGTAGCAGTATATCTCACCGGTGTCAGCAGTAATAAGTTGCAACCAGTGCATGTCTGTGTTAGTTCTTGAAGTTGCTGTGCACTATGACCATGTACCATATCACCATGGTTGCCCAGCTTAACAAGTACGATTTATAAAGCTTCTGCTGCAGAAACAAAAAATTAATTGTTACTGTAGCAAAGTTAAATTGAAGCTATCGGCTGCTGTGTGCATGCAAGCATATCCTGAGTGGTACACAACAATTACTTTTAATGCACTTGGATTAAACAGACCATATAATTGATATTGGTAGTCAAAAGCTCTCTGCCTTGTGCTATATTGGTCAAAAAGGATGAATGAAAGAAATAAAGAAATTAATAGCTGTCAGTATGACAAAGGCGAGCGAACCTTTTCATGTGAGAATGACTCTGTCGTTTTGATGAGGGGCTTGATCCTTCACCGTGGGGGCTTTTTGAAGGTTTGCATTTCATCAAATGATGGACCTCGCTAGATTTCTGTTGAAAGGTGAACAAGAGATCAAGAGATCAGCAAACAAGAAAGATGGAACGGGAAGCAAACATCCTGTCCACTTGCTGATGAAGCTGGTTGTTTACCTTTTCCTCTCTGTCTTTTTTCCCCTGCAGACTTGATAAGATCCTGGCAGCCATGACGATTTCAGCTGAGCACAATAATAAAGAACGCTTTGCTCCTGTTGTGGAGGGGTTGGACAACCATGAAGCGCCCCAGTTACAGGTCGGTCAAGGAATATTTCACACTGCCCCTATTGGGCTCATTTAGGTGACAGGTTCACCAGTAGGCTGGGCAAGACAATACAATTCCATCCTCATTTGTATCTCTCAGGCAGAAATGCTAAAACGACATAATTACCTGTGATAACGTAAACGTGCACCATCTATTAATTCCCCACTGTGGTCACTGGGTCAGTGTGCTTTTAAAGATACTGTCCTTTGGAAGATTCAGCCATAGCTGATGAGTTTTTAATTGAAGTAGAGCATGGACGTTGACTGCATTCAGTGTTAATTAGATACATGTTTCTATTTATTCATTCCAGTCAACACTGGTCTCCAGAATGAGCAATCCATTCCCGGTCTTTATCTTTCAGTTTAATAAATCCTTGTGTGGTGCACGGATGCTTTCATTAATGAATGTCTTTCATTACCACATACACTCCAAAGACAGACCGAACAAAACATGTAATTACACATTCAATAGCTTTTTTAAACCAAACTAGTATTCCTTTTAACAAAAACACAGATTTATTAAGAACAAGGTAAGTCACACAACCCTTTTACAGCATCTGTCCTAGATACTACTGTATACATGTAATTCTTTTGATTGCTGTGCCATTTCTTTTTTTTACATTTTAAACTAATGAAAGACATGCTCCTAATTGCAAAGGAAACAAGAATGTGCACTTAAAAGGTTCAAAAAAGAATTGAAGCTCTTTTAACCTTCAAATTGTCTGTTGAGTCAATTTCTTTTAATGAGATGCACAGCAAATTGTCTTCAAAAAACTCTTTGAGTTATGAATGCATAGTTATTTTAAATGCTTCTACAAAACGGGTTCACCCAAATGAAACAAGTTAATTTGACTTGATTGTGGAAAAATTGCCATGTTGTTCTTTACACTACAGTATATAATCGTGCCTTTATCTCAGGGTAATAGTTTCACAGAGTCAGATTAGTCCAGATCTTGGAACCTCTTCTCAAAATTCAGCTCGTCACACATTACCGTCTGCACTACATTGTGCCACAGGGAATGCTTTGTTTTGTTCACAAAAACACAAAAGTCTAGTTTGAAACTCAAGTTAAATGGACTGAGCTGGGTATTGCACCCAGCCTTTGTAATATGCCAGCTGGTCAACAACAGTAACAGGGATGGTGGTCCCTATCGGTCCTACCAACCTAACTCCACACAGCTGGATGGCAGGCAATAGCAGCCCTCTTAGTCCTCTTAAGTGTTCTATGCAGCCCGTTTCCTCCATCTGCAGTTGTCCCAGCAATCTGACTGCGTCCGCCTAAACAAAACTCATTAGCCTTGACGTCCCCCATAAAACCACTCTGCTCGCTTGTTCAGCTGTATTAGTACAAGCCATTAAAACGGAGTTTCTTCTAGCAAAAAGAAAACAACACAGCCAGATGGCTCTTTTTTGCTCCATTATTCTCTGATTGTACAGTAGCATTATGATGCCTCTTGTTCATGCAACCGCTGCAACATAAATCGACCCACTCTGGCATGGTTATGGGGCATTTATCAGGATTTACTTTATGTAAAACATCAGAACCAGCCAAAGAAATGAAAAAGAAACTGTCTGGAGTCTTTTTATAAAAATAAAGGCGACAGACTCCCCTGTGGCCTGTTAATAACAAATGCAGCAGGGAAGATTAATAATGGCTACTTTTCAGATGTCAATCAAGTCATCCTTCAGCTTTCATTGATCTGTTGTCTTTAGAACATTTTCTCCTTGCAATTAACATCCTTCTTCATCTCAGACTGTTCCCAGTAGCCACCTTACAGCCAGTTAATGCACATCAGCATCTTTCACTCTTGTTCCTTTGCTTTGCCATCCTTCAGATAAATCAATTGGAAAACTCACAGCTGTTCATTGAAACTGGGGGGGGGGCTCTTCCGGTTTTGTGTACTGATTGGGTTGATAATAATGGAGGCAACTTTCTCAAAGTGCGTTTGAAAACAAACAGTTGGTGGGTATTTCTGTCTCTCTTTCCATTTTGACTTTCTAACCTTCTGTTCAATTTACATTACAGGTGGCATGCATGCAGTTAATCAACGCCCTGCTCACCTTTCCAGAGGATCTGGACTTCAGGATACACCTTCGGAATGAGTTCCTACGCTGTGGGCTGAAGAAAATCCTCCCTGTAAGTGGCTTGTGTAAACATATCCCAGGAATGGGCAGTACCGGACTAAACGTTAACAATACAGCTTTAGATGATATACCGATTGTGTGTGCAGCAGCTGCTCATAGGCACACTCTGCGTTCTGAAGGTTCTAATTGACATCTCTCTGGGAAGGGTTTATGTAACGGTGCTTCTAAATATATTTGAAGATCTGTTACATGAGCTGACGTCTGGTCTTTCAGAACTATTTGCATTTGGATAAATTAAATAAATCAGTGCATAAATAAAGGACATTGAATAATGTAGGCAGACTAATATAATCTGTCCTGTGCTTCAAACACCCACCCATTGCAGCTTCCCTCCTGTATTTGCATTAAATACATCATTTGACTGTTAACTGGCATCTAATCTGTCAGATGGTGAGGTGTGCTTTTTCTGAGGAGCAATGGTTAAATATATTTTTTACATTTCTCTTTTTAAAGTATGTGTATTTAATTTCAGAATGATTAACATTAAAGTTCTGAAACTTCTTTATGATATAAAACAAATGCGTAAAGAGGGGACAGAGGTGTTCTCTTTAGGGCATTGGTGTACTCGCTTATTAAAGAGGTGTTTGCACAGTCTAGCCAAAACATACATATGTAATATCTCCCGAATCCCCAGCTTCAAACACAGTGTATTGTTTGAGTGTGCCTCATGTTTCCCAGAGCTCAGGGGGAAAAAGTAATCTGGCACAGGCATGAGGGTAATACATTATGATTGTAGCGAGGGAGGAGATGACCACAAGATTTATCACTGTGTTGTCTATTTTTTTAAAATGAGTATATCATGAAATAATGTCATGCTATTTTTATGTATAGTTTTGCGGTAGACCGTCCTTAGCAAGCAAAAAAGGGACTTGGGGTTTGGAAACTGTCTCGTGTCCGGTTATCTCAGTTCGGCAGATATGATTTGTGTATTCTTGTCTTTTTGTTGATATGTTGACCCTGGTTTTAAAAGCTTTTTTTCCTCTCAAGTTCCCAGTTTACATGCACTGTGTAAAGAGCCCAAGACATTAATTCCGTTGCTCTTAAGGACACGTCAGTTATTTCTTATTAGTTTTCTAACATCACCACACCTTGTATTCAGGGAGAAATAATTTGATTTCAAACATCTTTATGTCAAGTTCACCAGCGCTTTAGCTTATTGATTGATTATAAATGGTTATATAAATATTCTTATATATCATGTAATAATTTATGCTAAAAACATGTTATAACAATTTTATGCAGTGTTTTATTTCTAATCATGCAGTTGGTAACGTGGTTAAGCACCCGCAAGCAGGTTCATTCAGGTAACAGATGACAAATATAGTGTTTCCCATATCAGTTCGGCATGTCTATTAGCCTGGCATTCATTTTGCTAAGAGATAGGTAATGGGAAGAGAGATTTGATGTCCTAGTTAATACAATACATGTTGCTTAATCAGTGCTGCAAGCTTTCACTGTGGGTGGAGTGAATACCATAGCTCTCCTCGCCTCCACCAGCAGGAGTCAGTATTGCAAGTGTCCAGATGACACATTTTGTGTTGTTTTTTGTTTTATTTTACAACCGTAGGAGCTGAAAGAGACGGAGGAACTTGATATCCAGTTGAAGGTGTTCAATGAAAACAAGGAGGAAGATTTAATTGAATTAAATCATCGGCTTGAAGACATCCGAGCTGAAATGGAATATCCTTTATTTAACGTTGTTTAATTTGCCAGTAATAGAAAGGCACATAATGATTGTATTAAATTAGTATCGTCTAGTTCCAAACCTAAACCCGAGACCCCAGCTCATTAAATGGGGATTTGTGTACCTAGAGCATAATTAGATTCACATCTCATCAGGTTTTTAACAAACACAAACCTTTCTCCTCTTGATGTCATTTTATGACTGTTCACTCTGGTTCATTAAAGTGCTAAATATTTAACTAATTAAAATTACCCAGAAACTAGTAGGCCGAGGATCTTTTCTTTAAAACATAGTTATTCCTTCTTTTTTTAAAGGACATTTAGTTTTGAAGCTATGTCTATGACATACTACTGGTAGTTTTCAAAAAGCCTCAGTTCGTTGTTCAACTCTAACTCATTATAAGGCTCTTTGCTGGAACACATTCAGAGATACAATACTATTATAAAGTTGTTTCAGAGCTGCTGGATGGGTTTCTTTTAAGTTTTAATCCTTTCAAATGTCATTAGAGCTGTCCAGTTGTGTCTGTTACGCATTTCTCTTTGTTTGCTTCAGTGTGTGACTCTTGCTGTGCCTGTTTTCAGCTTTTCAATCCAAATGAGGTCTTTCAAAGTTTGCTCATTTGCTATTTTTGCATTTTATTTGTGATTTTAAATCTTTTACTTTCATGTTTTGCTAACTTTTAGAAAACAAATTAACTTTTTGATAGCCATGTCTAAAATAATTGTTATCTTGCTGAATTGGCTACATTGGTCCCAACTGTATAATATCTTGTCAAGATCCTATTCAAGTAGCATGGGCATACAGTAAATCAAATAAACCTGTGGCTGGATATCATAACAACAGAGTGCATTAGTTTCAGAACATTTAGAGTACTGCAGTACATATTAATACAACACTCACTGTCTGCAACATCGTTTACTGTTACACATGTGTACACAAGCACCTGCACTATGCTTGATGGTTCACTAAAGGACACTTGGTGCTGTGATTGCCACAGTCTTATCTGCAATGTCTTTGCATAATTTGGATTGTGTTTCGCAGTTTTCTCCTTGTTTCCATTTTGTAGAAGCTCAATAAATATTAACATGTTGAGAATGCGTTCTTCTTGACCTAAACCTAACCCTAACCTCAATCTCTTCTGAGGTGTCTCTGCCCGCTGAATGAATATTAATGGATCGCGCAGATCTACGACATTGATTGACCGTAACCCCAACTCTGACTCTCTCACACCTTGCTTCACTGTGCTGTTATTCCAGGTTCATTAGCTCGCCTCATGTTTATTAATATCCATGAACCTGGGTAAGTTTGTTACAGATGCCTAGTTCGTCTACTCCTTCTAATTCAGGTATTTTTCCAATGCTTTGCTAACTCAACTCGACTGTGTGCTACAAAAGGGCATTGCAGCATCACACTCTTTCCTCCTTTCTTACTGGATCCTCGTTAGTTTTTTGTGTCTTCGGCGTGCTGACATTCTCTCGAACCAAAGGGAGACATTCCCTAGTATGGTAAACACTGCATTGTAGAGTATGAGGAAAAGGTTTGCTTGGGTCCCTGTGGCAGGTGTGCCATATAGTCAGGTTTGCTGTGCCAAGTTGCTGATCTTCGCTGAGGATTCCTCAGGGAGCGTTGCATTGGCTCTGGTGCTCACAGGAGTTAGGGCGGTCTCTTTCTCATCACCACGCTGCAGCGGACCAGGCACCCATTGAACTCAAGCGGACACCTGCAGGGCTAGCCTTTGTTCTTCAGGGATATGTAAAGAAGCAAGTGGTTTACCTCGTAGGAAGGTTGTTATTTTTCAATTTGTACACACATGTGCCATTGGGACAGGTGTATATAGACTGAAGGACAGTGCGTTGAGGAATCATGTTTGTTTTCATTGCAGTGTACCATGTAGTGTAGTGTACCTATGATCAGGGCATGTTTTACTTGAAAGATTTATACCACACGTCTACCCTTTTGACCCAGTGGTGGTAAGACATTGCAGTCAGGAAGAAAACAATTTAGCCAGAACACTGCCTAGGCTGTTGTTGGTTTGCAAGTCAAGGTCTTGTTTGTTTTGTCCATCTACATAAACTTAATTTAATAGCTGTTTAAAAGCTGTGAAGTCATTGCTTTGAAATCTTGTATTTATGGTATGACTGATTTTCTAGATCAAGGGGGAAGTCTGGTTTTGTATTGAGTTTTTGATGGCAACAAGGAGTTTCTTTATTTTCTTAAAAATGACCAGACGCTAAACGCAAACAAAGGGTGGCATTTAAATACAGCTGCAGAATAGCAACAAGACAATCTTCGGCAGTGTTTCACTGCACTCCTACCTTCTAAATATTTCATCAGACATGGTCAAAACACACAAAATACTGTAACAGCAATTCATTTTTCATCAGACGCTGCCATCTTTTGCCATTTTCTTCTGTACATGAGAACAAATAACTTACATTTCATTTTTAATTTGTAGTATTATTAAAAACAAAATCTAATGTAAAATGCTTCAAATGCTATCAATAATACATATTTTGAATTTTGTCAAACTCTTATATTTCCATCTTTCACCTGTTTTATTAACTGACACACGATTGTTAAAAGTGAGGGTGCAATTCTCATTCTTAATGAAATTGCCCTGGGCCTTTTTAATTTTTCATTGATGCTTTCCAGGCAACAACAGTTTCAAAAACGTTTTAAAGCTTTGTTATGATGTGTTGCTAATGTATTCAAAGAAGAAATCGGTTAGATGCAGAGGCCATGATATGAATAGAAATCAAGTACAGTACATTGAACCGTGTTCATGTGAAGAACAAAATACTTTTTAGCAACTTGCTAGAATAGTTTTTGCTGAGCAAATTATTCAATAATAAATACATGCATGTACAATTTTACTATAATCCTTCTATTATTTTTTTTGAAATGGAAATTAAATGCTGAAAAGGCCCTAAATGAATTTAAGTAGTACACTTTGTTATGATAGCAAACAATCTGTTCAGCAGCAATGAAAGTGCTATGTGGCAAATAGGAGCCACAATATAAAGAGCTCTATTCGATCCTATTAGATAAGAAGTAACAATTTAGGATTAAGTCAGTTTGTATCTGCAATGACATGACAGTAGTGCAATAGGGCAAGGATAGTGCATCATCTGAGGATACAGTAACACAGTGCTTCAGTCAGGCTAGTCCAGTACATGTAGATCAAGACATCTGTAAGTGTAGTCTTAACAGGTGGACTTTGACGAGGCGGCGGAAGGCAGTGAGAGAGAGAGAGAGAGAGAGAGAGCAGTCCTGATTGTGAACGGTAGCTGGCTCCACCTTTGTTAGGACAGTTTGTTGTCTTGGTCTTTTGTGATGCGTTTAAAAAAAAAAATATATATATATATATATATATATATATATATATATATATATATATTATATAAATATATATACCGACGGCTTTTCAAGCAGTTAGAATACATTTGAATTTTACTTTTTTGACAGCCATGCAAATAAATAAATAAATAAATGAATGAATAAATAAATAAAAAATTAGAATTTAGATCTTTGTTAAAGCAGTTTATAACCACATTCAATTCAAGTACTGACATGATCGAATAGAGAATTATAAGTGGTAGCTTTCAGAAGGGATTTCGATGCTTTCTTGTCTGCATGTCATATTTTCAGAATCGCCTCGTATTCTTTTTTTTTTTGTTCTTGTTATCGGCTGCGTCTTCCCCATGACCTGATGATGCTGTGTAAGTCAGATTGTTTTGTTGCTCAATTCGTTTTTTTTTTTCTTTCCTACAGCCACTTTTGTAGCTGTGTTGTTTTTCACACCTTCAAATCGAAACATTTGATATGCAATTTGATTCGTGTTACTTTTAAAGTATGGGGATACTGTAATTGGTAGCAATTTTTAACTCTTTTATAAGACCATACTTTTAAGACCATATATTTTTTTGACAGTTGATTGCTCTGAATGGAATGCATGATAGGAAAACACTGGGGGAAAAACACAGAACTGTGACCCCCAGGGCTCTTTGACTTGAAGAATATGTCTTTTAGTGTGACTGAGAAAACTAAAGGCTGTATTGACTAATGCATTTTCATGTATTTGATTTAATTATTATTATTATTATTTTTAATAGTATTTTATTTTAAAAGCTCAAACCTGTGGAGTTTTCATTTGATTAATTTTGCGATCCATTAAAGGCTAGCTCTGACAGGTAGACTTCAGGGACCTTATTTATTACCAATTTTTCTCTCTCAGTGTTTACTCTTCTTAAGACTCAAGATCCCCGATGGGAAAACAGCAGTTAAAAATCATTACAACTTTTTGTTATGCATGAAGAGACCGGCCTGACTAATTGATCGAGGGGAAGAAAAACACATGTAGACTTATTACAAAGTTTTAGACGTTGAGTTTAAAATTCATTGCAAGAAATGGCAAATCTTGCTGTACAAAACTGAAATTGAATCATGGCTAGGTGAAGACAGCCTGTACAGCTAGCCATTTTATAACTTGGGACTCAGGGAACAATGAGTGGCATTATTGCTTTATACTGTAACTGGTGTACCGTTTGATTCTATAGCTATGGCTGTATTTGCATCACCCTATAGAATTAACACATTTTGCTTCATAAAGTTTAATGAAACCTGCTAAATAATGATGTGTTAACATATTAAATTACATACCGCTTTGTAGTTTTCCATATACTTAACATAACACTGATGGCAATTGAATAATATGACATTTCGAAATCTAACATGAAATACTGTACGACTATTATGGCTGACTCTCATTCTAAATGGGTTATGTAGCTAGTTGCTAAGTTATTTATCTAAGTCAGCTTTCACCTGACTTTGAATTTGTGTGGAGAAGTACCAGGAGAGAACAGCCTTCCTGTTCCATTCAAATCATGTGACAATGTAACATTTCAACTCCACCTTCTCTCTCGCTCTCTCTTTCTTCTCTCTCTCTCAAGTAAAAATACATTTTTAAGTGACTGTGGCAGGGCGATTGCCCTGCACAATGGTAAATTTGTGTTGGTGTGATTTATGTGTGAGAATGGGTTTATTGTGTGTTTTTGAAGTTGATTTGTGTAATTGAATTATTGTTTACAGACGGGCGCTCGATTGAGACTTGCGAGACTTGCTGTCTGCTAGGCTTGGTTGAGGGGAAGGGCAGCAGTTGATTCGCTGTGCTCAGTCGGCAGGTGGGTGGGTCTTGACTGAGTGTCCGTCAGTTTAAAAACATCCGCGGGAGATAGCTCGGGGCTGCTGCAAGGCCTGCCTTTTTCACGCGACCTTTGATTTATAGTTTGTTGAATTGTGTTTTATTTTGCACTTTTTGTACAGCTTGCTGTAATAGTCCTCTGTGCGTTACCGTCGCTGGTAACATCACATGACCAGCTTTATTTACTTTTGTTTTCTGTTTGTTAATAAAACCTGTGCGCCTGTGCCGGCGTTTTCAACTCCACGTCCATGTGTCTCTCTGCGTGCTTAATCAGCGGCTACCCACACATGTGACACAAGCAAGACCCTGTCACAGCGACCAAAAAAAAAAAAAGTCTTTATGTAAACCAAACAATTCCATTATAATAATAGTATTTCAAGAGGAATGTTGATTCTCTTTAAAAACGCAGTAGTTCTATTTGGTGAGCACCATTTTTGGGCCAATGGTGGTGGATATTGAATGATCTTAACAGTTTAGAAAACATATTTCTGTTTTTCATCTCTGTGACAGCAGCAAGTCAGTGTGTGATAAGAAGAATAAGTGCAGCTGCATTTTCATGGTAGATAAACCAGACGAGATGATCTTGGTTTGTGATGACGAGAGGAAATTGATGTACTTTTTGTTACATTTGTAATAGGACCTACATGTAGGGTAGCTGACAACACAATCAGATATGTTCTTCATGTAAAAGCAAATACATCTTGATTTCTACCTTAACCTGCTCTGTACTGATATGAATGAGGTCTACCATTTACTGTCCAACATGGTGAAAGATACGGGGGCAGAGAATTACCTCCTCTCCATGCTGCAGCATCTCCTCCTCATCAGGAATGATTATTACATTAGGTGAGTACATCCTTTCAATAATGCTTCCATGATATTCACTAGAATGTGTTTCATAGACAAGCCCCACCGTTTTCAGCTCCTACAGCAATGACTCTTTCCAGTGTATTTGGATTACTGGGAGGAAGAACGGTTCATTGACTATATAATGAAATGGTCACTGGTTTTGTATTTATTATTTAGCTACAACTGTATGTGCAAGAGAAATGTGTGTATAGGTTGCTATAACTTTAGTAGCACTGTAAGAGAATGCATTGCGGTATTTAGAGATACTATTGCGACTGTGCTCAGATTCAGCGCTGTACTGAATGTAATGCTTGCTTCTCTGTCACCTGGTGAGAAGCAAGATCCTCTAATGTTATTCCATTTCGAGGCTCAATATATATTGACCCCTCAGCAGGTTTTAGGTGGTCACTGCTGCCCTAGGTCTCATGTCGTTTTACTTCGGATCTCACTGTGCATAATGATTGCCTTGCTTTGTCTGGGTGCAGTGTAAAGCAACACACTTTGTTCATGTCCAGTCTTCCTGTAAAGAGTTAAAACGATGACGTGAGAAATGATTGGAGTGAAGCAGTTGGTCCCTTTGGCTCGTAGAGTCTAGCTTAATTCTAGTCAGAAACATGAAATATTATTATTCTCCAAGGAAGATTCCTGGGGCCAGCCCCCTTCTTCGTCCCAATGCTAATGCCGTGCTGCAAGAGGGGACCAAATCAGCAGACTGATACTGCAGTGTTTGCTGCTGACATGACAATGACCAATTAATTGCTGCTGCAGTCCTTTCAGAGAAATACAATATTTTTAGAGAGAGAGAGAAAATAAAGTTTACTATGAGCAACTTCTTCCACACTTGGAGTTATGAATAATGTATTCCCAGCTTGTTGGAGTAATAGAAAATATATTAACCAGTTGTTACAGCAAAATCTTTATCAGCATTCCTGTCCACAGCAGCGCGGGATACGAGACCTGTCGGACTTACTGGAAACTGATTACTACAACGCCCCTTTAAACAGTTATTAATAGAGCTACATACTTCAATATAAATGTTCAACTTTGCCTGAAATAAACCTAAGCGTTTATGTTTGCAATGTACATGTCACTTTTTATAGGTGCTATGGAAAAGATTAATTAGTTAAAAAAAAGATTAATGTGCAGCGTAATGCAAGCAAACCTGGAAAGTGACAGCATTCGTGCCCTTTCCTTTATATATGTGTGTGTGTGTGTGTGTGTGTGTGTGTGTGTGTGTGTGTGTGTTACAGACGCTTTCTCTTTAAATCCGATCAGAGCCTGCTGAATGAACAGGTTTGTCCGTTTTGGTTGATGATAAGAAAACGTTTTTAACACTTTTTGACAGTACTGATCACTTTTTTGACAGTACGGAGTTGAACAGCTTATGAACAGAAATACAATGCTGCGATTTAAAATGCAGACATGTGCTACCCTGTTAACTGTAATAAGTTACCATAAATACATTGCTGCTACTTTTAAAATGAATGAGGAATAGTTGTTAATAGAAAGCAAGTGAAAGGAAATATGATTCCAAGGCAGTTAAAGTGGCTATTATATGTGAAATATGATTTGAGTTTGTTCATGTTGTGCATATTTAACAATCATTGAATGAAAATGTGGAAAAATAGGGCTTAATGTTTTTGTGTAGCTTACTAAATAACAAGTACTCCCTATTTATTTTGCATATTTTTGTATTTTGCCATCAGCTTTCAAATAAGGAAAGAATAATAGTTTAGAAAAACTAAATGAAACCAAATAAATTAATTTGGCAAACATCTAGATGTCTTTCTCAATGTCTTCAGGACATCTAGTTGAAACATTTATTATTGAATTTACAATATTACAAAATTTTATATATATATATATATATATATATATATAGATATATATATATATAGGATATATATATATTATACTATATCCTATATATATATATAATCGTGATAACTCACATTATCAATACCTACGTTGTTATTATAAAACGTATCCTTTTGTATAACGAACATATGTGGGAGTTTTCCATGTAGATTTGAACCACCACACTTGGTGAAGTTAATGTACAGTAATAGGGCATTTGATAATGGGCTTGTAAGACACAGCACTGCCTTTCCAGTGTGGCCTGACAGTTTTGGGTCAAACAGTCCATTTTATAAATCTTCACACAGCTGTGGGAGAGTTCTGAAATAGGACATATTTAAGATATTAATTAGGTTTATATCCGTGACAGTCATGGGCTTAGTTCACTCTCACAAACCCTTGCAGTGTAACAATCAGAACTTTGCCATATCCAGAGCAGCGCATTCATTTTTTGCTGCTGCACAAAAAAACAACTTCTTCATTTCCCATGATTTACTTTCCGCTCCATACATTTGTAGTACAAGACAAGCATGACGAGATCTCGCTGACAGCTTTTATACATACAAATTACATTTTTATCTTGTAAAAGTAATATTAATATTATACAATGGAATAGTAAAAAAACAGAACACAGCACTTAAGGCGTATATGGATCCCACTGGATAGAAGTCAATCCCTAGTAATTAACTACTGAGGATGAAGTCCCCTTATAAATAGAAAATCCACTTTTATAATTAGCTACTGTTTCAGGGAGTTTAAAGCAGCTAATTAGTGTAGACGATATATCAAATTACTATTCATTACAGTGTGTGTGTATATATATATATATATATATATATATATATATATATATATATATATATATATATATATATATATATATATAAAGATCCTACCCATTGTTTGTAAGTGTACAAACACTACCTTCTGTAAATTATCTGTGTTAACATCAGATATCAACAAGGTCTGGTATCACTTAGTCTAGGTTAATGCTTTCATTGTCTAGTCTGACCATGTTTTTTTTAAGTGTCCTAGATTTTGTAAATACCTCTGCATCCAGTCCCCAGCCTGCTTGCTTTCAGACCCTTCAACCTTTTTATTTAGAGAATAGCTCATTGGAGAATATGGCAAATTGTGATGTAATGACCGGATCGCCTAGCTGGCAGCCCAGTGGAAATCACGTTCCAGAATGTATCCTGAACGCACAGGGACACTTTTTGCTGTTTTTAGAAAGCTGTTGCTTGGTCGCTTCACTGGTAACAAGGCACAGCCGGGTAGCTTATTGCACTGGGAATGAGCTTGCTTTGCTGATTATGTTGTACATGATTCCCTTTCAGAGAATTCTCACAAGTACTGAACAACGGCATGAAGTCATGACAGTGCTCATTGCTGGGGAATATATATATATATATATATATAATATATATATCTATATTATATATCATATATATATATATCGCCATTGTCTTCTTTTAATTCTCAAAGGGCCCTGAAAAGAGCTTCCCGGAAAAAGTGATGATTTAAAAAAAAAAAAAAAAATGTAAATGTTATAATGTATTGTGTTTTCAAAGCATATTGACACTTCAATTTAAACTGAAGCAGGTCTTTAATAGAAAAATCTTGTCTGCTCATATACAGCTTAAAGCAAAAGTGGTCTATGTGATTTGAAATAAATTCATTTTAAACTGCCTTAAGGGTGCGTCCTGGGGAATGAGCAAAATGTCACTTGAGCAATTAATTTCAGAAGCTGTTTTTAATTGGGATATGTACAGTACATGTAAAGACTTTATAAGGTGAACTTGAGTGAGCTGTTCAGGGTTGAAGTCAGCAGGGGGCGTCGGCGGGGAGAGTTGGTGACGGGTGACACTGAAATTTTGTCATTGACATATTTAGTGCAAACCTTTATTATTGATATTTACACATTTTCACACTTAAAATGTAGAACAGCAGCTGGAGTGCTCCCTAAGCACGAAACACCCCTAACAACATGGTAGAATGAAAAGGACTTCTAGATTTTAACAAAATGTATTGTAAAGTATGTGTGTACATATATACATATATTTAGATCATCAGCTAACTTTTTTTTAATGGTAGTTGATGTCGCATGATGCTTAAGGGTCATTCCATGGCAACTCAACCAGAAAAGTAAGGTTTTGATAGTTTCAAATGTGTGATCATAACAACGAAGACCCAAAGTCCCATATGTAAGTTCATAACCCCTCAGCTCCAAGCTAGTGGCATTGGAAGCCCACGTTGTTACTTTTCCTCTAGATCAATCCTCAGAGAATGCAAAATTGAAGAAATAGCCAGTTTGGATAGAACTATGTGGTACTTTAACCTCACCAAAAGTGACCATAACTACTTCAAAATCTGCCAAAAATCCCAAATCCCCAGATACCAGCATATTTTGCTTGATGCTTGTGGATCTCATCAACATCTATCCACACATGTCTTTGGGTGATTTTTTGGAGTCTCCCCCCCACGCAAGTTATTACGGCCTAAACTTGGTACAAATAGCAAAAATTCAAATTCAGTGACCAGTGGTGGAACTTGAAACCAAAAGTTTTTCACAGAATTTAGAAGACTGGTTCCTAAGGTTCTACAGCAATACTTACATTTTAGGACCCATATCCCCTACTGGGTAAAGGGTTAGACTGAAGTTCGAATAAAACTCGTCAATTACCCCTCGTCTGGCAATTTGCCAGAAGTCAGTATGGTAGAGTAGAGTAGCCCTATTTGTTACGAGTAGAATGAGGTGCTACACATGATTAGCATCTAAATTGCACCCAGGGTGATTTTTCTGGTCAAGGTCCCTTTCTCACTTTAGGTTGACCTTTACAAGGTCACAGGTCGAAAGAGAAATTAAAAAAAAAAAATAATGGCTATCATTTCTGAACTTGGCATGTCTGAAAACCCCCAGGTGAATTTTTCTAGGAAAATCTGAGAATGACGAGCAACAGAACTAGTTGAGTTGGCATAGAATGACCCTTAAACTGAATATCAGTTTGCAGAGTTTCATACAAGGTCAGCTAAATAATCACCTTTCACAATATATTTCAGCTGAAACATTTCAGATATTGCCTGTAGAGCAGAGGACATTGATATACTGCTCTTAAAAGAAATGTTTTTGTATTTGGTAGAATACCGATGTGCTTCTGAAACATATGTTATCGCATACCAAAGGTTCAATAGCAATTTACCATCTCATCTAATTTTGATTCCTGTTTTTTTTTTTTGATTGACAAGTATGTTTTTTATTATTAATTGAATAGGAATCTTTCATTATGATCATTTTTTTTTTTTTTTAGATTGATCTAAGCTTAAGAAAAATGAAAAGAATATGCATGAACATGGCTTCAAAATGTGGAAACTGTGGCTCATCACTAAATTCCAGTTAGAGAAAGCATGACTGCAGAGTTCAGTAACTCCTCAGTGCTCTTAATGCAGAGCCTGTTGTTCAGCTGCTCTGGAGTTTAAATGTGTGTCACAGATGGCAATAAGACTCCCATTGCATAGCAGCTTCGTCCATGTTTTATTATGGGCATATTTTAATGTAATTTGAACCTACTTAATAAAACTGTGGAGAGACTTGTTTAATTACCGTAAAAAAACAAAGTATAAGTCTCACCGGTGTATAATCCACCCCCCTTTTGAGACAACAATTTCAGGAAAAAACCTATAGGGCACACTGGTGTATAAGTTGCTCTCGCCTTTTTAGGATCTCATAAAAATAACAAGAAAATAGACTTATACAAAGGTTTTTACAGCATGCTGACTGTAAAAACACCCAGTTTCCAAATAATAATCCCTGTTTTTAGGGTACCCACTCTTAATACTTAATACCAATTTTCACTTGTATTTTTCATTAATTGAACTGTTATGTTTTAGATGCCCAGTAGATGGCATAGGTGTATTGTGTATGTCTTAATGAGGGTCAGTCAAATAACTTGGCTTGTGTGGTCGTGGTTCCAGTTAATGGTCAGGAGATCCTGGGGCAATGTGTTAATTCTATGAAGCTAGAAAAGTGAGTAATGTTGAAAATGTTCAGCCTTTTGATAATTTTAGTCCATGGTTAATCATGATTAAAAAAGAAGATACTGTCATTTTCCATTTTTATATATAGGCAACTGTTTGAAAATACCCAGTGAGAAGTTATAACTACAGTACATTCTATACACCGGTGCCACACTATAGCACACTTTAAAATAAAATGACTAATGCTGAAACTTGGAAACAGATAGTACTGCAGGTCACAGGTATCCACTACCATGCAAAACATACAGATGATAAAAAAGTACATAGTTGAAGAATGTTATTTGTTAAGTGTACATTATGTTCTTAATTTCTAAATTGTAAAAGAGTGACTTATTTACTTACTTACCGATGTTTTCAAATTAGGTTTTGGCTTCCAGCAAGGTTAAAGTAATGAAAATAAATAAATAAATAAATGAAGCCCATAGTAAGTCACAGTACAATTGTCTGTGTCTTACATTACACAGTGTTTTCAGTTTCTTTTTTATCGGTTACTGCTAGCTGATTCTGTCGGCATATCTTCACCCTTTTCCAGGATCTCCACTACCTTTTAACATGTTGTGTTACCCTGCAGGCCGCAGTACTACAAGGTAATTGAAGAATGTGTTTCCCAGGTCGTGCTGCACCGCAGCGGCATGGACCCAGACTTTGCATACCGAGGAAGGCTGGACATTGACCTCACTCACCTTGTTGGTATGTCTTCAGACCCGTTGAGTTGGTTTAAGGACACCTTGGTTTTTGGATTTGACAGTGACAGTGCTATTTTCCGGTATCTTTGTTAAAGTTCAGATCTCTGCCACCGAACCATTCCTTTTCTCTACACGTGAAATATATTTGGGGAAGGCAGCCCTATCAACAGCACAGCCCAGCTCTGTTTGAGGTCCAGAGGATGGCATGTCACCTGATACCTCACAACATCTTGTAGACTCCCTTCTCTGCCCTGTCCAAGGTTTTTATTGCTACAAGATGTTGCCACAGTGACTGAATAGTGATGACCATGCTCATTTTTACAAAACAAATCTGCTTAAAGAGCTGCAAACCAGCAGCATATGTTCTAAAGTATGCCACAGCTGCCTTAATTAAATCATAAGCACATGTGATATTAATTACCGGCTGGTTATTTAAAATCTTCCTAGTATTTCTTCTTCTTCTTCTTCTTTTTAATTCTAATAACTTTTTAATTTAAAGGTAAACTTGTTAATCTAATCAACTAGAGCAGCTGAATGACTTCTTATTAAAATGCAATTAAATGCATAGGCAGGTTTGAAGGAGATGTTGACTTTTAAAGAAATGTATGGGTGAGGAAATGCATACTGTGATCTGTAGTAATAATAAAAACATTTATTATTATTATTTATTATTATTATTATTATTATTATTATTATTATTATTATTATTATTGTAGCAAAGCAACCTGCTGAATTAATTTAGATGTTAGCAGTGAAATGTAGTTCTGTGCATATTCATTTTGCTTTGGGTTTATGACATAGCCTGATAAAGTATTATATAGTGCATCTATTTGCTCTTGTTCATTTATTTATTGTATTTATTTATTATTAATTCCCTACAGATATGTGTGTGGATAAAGCAAAAGTGGAAGCAAGTGAACAAAAGGCATCTGATTTTTCCAAAAAGGTAACCCTATTAATCATCAGCCCAGACAATTGGTATTCTGTGAATACATCCCTTCACATTTTTTTTCCTAAGCTCAGAGACAGGATATTGATCGCTTTGCCTTGATCAATAACTGGCAGCATATGTACATGATCTGTATCACTATTACATGGATCAATATTGATGTTCCAAGTCTATTGTACTTAGTTGTTGTGCCTCATAGAGTTACTTCCAAAATGAGCAGACAAACTCTCTAAATGTTTTAGACCACTCTTCGCAATGTCAGTGATCCCTTGAGAGGCACACACACTCACACAAAAAGCAAACCAAAAAAAAAAAAAAAAAACACTTCTCTTCCTTTCCCTGTTTAGAGGGCAATTTTAAACCATTTACATTTTCAAATGTGTATTTGTACATACATCCTTTTTTTTGACCACTGGAGCTGATTTTAAAAAGACTTCTGCTGGATTTCTGCAGTGGGGTGGCCTCAGTATTACCAACCCCCACCCCACCAAAAAAAAAAAAAAAAAAAAAATCCAGTTTGATGTGTTTGAAGCCATTATGTTTACATACTTAGACTAAGGTAACCTTGGGAACGCCCAGCTTGGAGTCTAAAGTTACTATGCACTGTTAAGCTCATCAGCGTTTCATAATACAGTTGCCATAACTACCCCCTTTACAACGATGTAGTATTTAATACTTAAAGTAATTTTCAGAAACAAACAGTTCATGTGTTAAATGCAGTGTACCAATTTTAAGACACAGGAGCTCCATCACCAGTTTTTCAATAATTAATAATAACACCATCACTTACGTTGTTAAGTTGTTCCTTATTTTAGCTGGCTTCCCAATTTATATATTTTTTGTTCATACTACATACCTGTAATACACATATGAAATTAACTACATGTAAGACTACAGGTGGAAAAAGCTCTAGGTGTTACGTGTATGGAATAGATAATATTTCTGCACAAACTGATAGTAGCTATGGATGCAACAAGCAAGCACACAACTGTTGAGGGCAGATTTAGCTCCCAGATGAAAGGATTCGAGCGCTCTCATCTGCCGTGGCAAATGTCAGGGAATGTTTCAGGTGTCCACCAAACATGTTAAGGGAGACAGCAGAGTGGCAGAGAAAACACTGGTCTGCCACAGGTCACTTTTCGAAAAGGTTAGGGCCGTCACTGGAAATGAAAATCAAGGTGCACAGTAAGCAAGCAAACGGATAGGGGATGGGGTTAAGGAAGTCTTTTGATCCTATTGCGTTATCTGTGCTGTTGTTTAAAACCGCCCCAAGATAATTTAATGTAGTGTAAAGATGGATGAGTGTGTTTGTTGTGTTGATCGTTGCAGTTTGATGAAGAGTTCACAGCTCGACAGGAGGCGCAGGCTGAGCTCCAGAAACGAGAGGAGAAAGTCAAAGAGCTGGAAGCACAGATCCAGTCACTGCAGGCCCAGGTAATGGGGATATAACATATAGACTTAATGTCGTTACACATTACTAATGCTCACCATTCTAAAAATCTGTCTGCTTGGAATAACTGGGAATATTAGATTTCAGCCAATATCTTTTATTTGAGAATTGATTTATTTGAGAATAATAAAGTATAATGTATTTCTTCTTCTTCTTCTTCTTCTTCTTCTTCTTCTTCTTCTTCTTAACAAATGTCCAAGTGGAATCCTGCAGATTAAAAGTTGCTATTTCCTGGGACTTAATTTCCATCCAGGGGTCTTGTTGCACTCAGACCATATGACCCACCTCACAGGAAGTGTAATCCAGGATGCAGCATTTCAAAATAGTGATATTGTGTGAAGTTTCCTTTTGAGTGATCACTGAACACACTTCACGCTGAATGCAGGAGGGGTTTCGGATCGGTGGGGGGTAGCTGTGACACGTGCCCCCCCCCCCCCCCCCCAAAAAAAAAAAAAAAAAATCACATTGCTGTCCTTTCCCTCTGAATGTAAGTTGTGATACATTTCGGTAGCAAGGTGACAGCAAGTATTAATTCCAAGGTATTTTCAGAGCTTAATATACAGTAGTGATCATTCAATTGAAATGGTAGCCAGGCTGTGAACTCCCAAATGAACAATAAAAAAAGTAACCCTCTTTATTAGAAATTATTTAGTTTCAGTTTCCCAGCATTGCATTATTAAAATAGGTATATTGTCTTACAATTTTGGGCTTTACATTGTTCTCTTCTTATGAAGACAAATAAAAAAAAAAAAAAACCTGATTTACCAACCACAGAAAATGTGTGCAGTGCTTAACCCAATTGTATGGTCTGATCTGCTTGGAGACAAAGCGGCAATTTACTTTTGCTGTTATTAAATTTGTCTTTTGCAGATAAAACCTTCAGTTGAAATATGATATTGCTTCTTTAGCCAAGAGAGCTTTTAAAAAAGAAAAACATTTGAATAATACATATACCCCATGTTGCAGCCAGCCAAAGACCCACACAGTACCTTCACCAGGTTTACTGAAGAAAAGTGGCTGCTGTCACCATCCCTGCCTTCTGAGACAACCTTGTAATTTATTCTGTTATTCTGTTAAATGACCAAAATCGTCACCTCTGTACTGCCATTGGAGTATGTTGGGGTTTGTGCAGCCACTCAGTCCAAGCATTTAATCAGTCTGTGTGCAGCCCTTCCTCCCCAGTTCATCTCACTAAGGGCCTTTGTCACTACTTGTTACCAGGTCTTTACGTGAAACTCACTCATCACTCACTCTGCAAACCAATTGTTGCTCCACATATTCATGACTCAATTCCAGTTAAACACTCTGCTGCTCTGTCCAGCAAACAGCCATTTTCATCACTCTCCCTGCCTTATTCCGAAAAGGGAATTTCACTCACTGCAAGTGCTCGAATCATGAATGTGTAGCCTATTTTTGTATATTTCTGCACTTTGTCATACTTCAAATATTACACAATGTTTTTGCTATTCTTAAAAATTTCACAAGTTACCAGAAATATAAAGTAACATTTACTTCAGTTGCTGTCCCCATTCTTCTAGTGTAAGCCATGTAAATGTTATTTACAGACAGGTTAATCTACTTAAATTAATAGTGGAAGTTACAGTAGGACCAAATCAACACCAATGATAGATGTATGGGTGTTTTAGGAAAAAAATGGTGATTTGATGGGCTGCTTGTGATAAGAATATTGTGTCACAAACATCTAGCCAGCAGAGTGGCGTTCTACCCTTTTCAATGTGCAATTCAAAAGCACAACATTATGGGGCAGCTGCAGTTTAAACAGAAAGGTCTCATTCAGTTTAAAAATACAGATTGATTTTGGAGTTGAATAAACAGAGTGGGTGCATTTTCTCATTTGAGTAATCCATATTTCCGTTACTTTGTTAATGCCATCACATGTGTACTGTGTACTCTTTTGTGTACCTCAATAAAGATGAGCTTTTAAATTAACTTCGAATCAGGGATTCAGTACTCGGGTCTCAAAGACTTTAAATATTGAATTCCATTTATTTAATTAGATGTACTCTTTTTTTCTGCTCAAGGTTAGGTTAGTATACAAATAGAATAGCTGGTAGACTACATATATATTTTACTAGCAACTCTAAGCAACTGTGATGAGGTGCGTCGGCAAGGAGACTCTGAGACCAGGAACACCCCAGTTAACCGCTTATGCACGTTTATTTACATTTACAACACATCAAAACAACACTACAAAACAACAAACTGCACACCAGCAATCACCATCCTTTCACCATCATTAAACCCTAAACTAACACCCATGATCACCCTATGTATACACCTGTGGCTAGTGCCTTAATTAATCATTTATTCAATTCACGGCTCCAGCCACATCCCTATATGCTTTTGCAGGGAGGGATATAACCCCCTCCCTGCCACCTAATACTCCCCACACAACACACACCCGCGCACTGGCAGGGCTTTCACTCTGCCACACTGCCACAGCAACATTTGTATTTTGCATAAATATTAAAACAATTTGACAAAAGTAAAGACTAGAGTTCCAAACGATATACACACACTAATGCTGCTTTGTTTGATAGATGCCAAAAGCGAGAATAAGAAAGGTGTCAAATAAATTGTGGCAGGCTGGCGAGTGGATAGAGGCCCAGAGACAGACTTCAGTTCAAACAAATATACTTTTATTATAAATAAACACAAAATGAAAGGGCACAAGGGCCAAAACAAAGCAATTTAAACACAAAAAAGATAAAAAGCAAAACTTACAAAAATAACAGTTTCCAGGCTGGGCAATGCCTTCACTGGATTCAAACTTTCTAAACAACCAAAAAAAAAAAACAACCTGCTTCCTCAGCTCCCTCTCTCCAAATGAGAAGCAGAGGCCTCCTTTTATATCAGGTGGCTGGGCGCTGATTGATCGTTAATCAACCTAATCAACTAATCAACCCCAGCCACCTGAACATAATAAACCCAGGCAGGTAGGGGAAGTTAACCCCATCCCTGCCAATTTAAAGGGCAGAGCTTTGCTCTGCCACATAAATAATAACATATTACCAGCAATTGGACAATAAAGCCATTGGCTGAAGCAGTAGTTTTATTTTTAACATGTATTTTAATGAAATACCATATTTATAATGCATAACATAAGATGCTGGTTGGATCTCCCTGTTGCTGTGGGTCAGACATCACCTAGCAACTAGTAACCTGTCCACAAGCAGCTTGAGCAAGTTGCCAGTTAACTCTGTAAAATTCAGTAGTTATTTAGAAAACAAACAAAAAAAAAAGGTTTGAACCCAGAACACTTTCAGCAACATTACATTTTTTTTTCTCATTATTATTAAATTCTGCAAACCCACCGACACCAGTGAGCCAAGGCCTCTCAACTGTATTTACAGAATGCACCCCCTTATTTATTTTTAAGTACAGTCTTGCTGCTGCTGGTGCAGCCAGATGCCCCCCCCCCTTTTTTTTTTTATAGAAGCTTGGTTTGAAGCAAGGGATTCAAAGGGAATTCAAAGTCTTCCTGAGAAAATCAATACCTGGCATCAGAAGAGAACAGTGGGAGGGGTGGGGGCAGAGGAGGGACATGAGGATGGGATGCAAAGTATTGAAACACAGAGGGACTAAAAACTAGCAGAGAAGGAAATAAATATGTAATATTCACTTTTTAGAGATTTTAAGGGAACACTTCTCTGCACCGCCTATGGGGAATGTAAACTCAAATAAAGACAGATTTGGTAATGTGGTCTACCGAAGTAAATTAATTTCCATTTAGAATTAATTTGGGCCCTTAAGCTAAATTAAGTCTTGCAGTGGGAGATATTGGCTTCATAGTTAGAAAATCTTGTTTGACTCCCATTAATAAAATATGTATCATACTTATGTTGTGCAAATATCAAAAGCAGTCCTTTGCTACACAGGCAGGTATTTCATAGGAGAAGCATGCTGTGCTTTGCAACTGATTATCTAATGTGTGGACAGCTCAAATGAAAGTACTGTAAATTTGGAATACAGTACCTGACTAGAAAGAGGTTATTTCCGGTATTGTACTGCTGTATGAAATGTTGCAATCCAGGGGACCACAAAAAATGAATCTGAATGAGAACTTGTATTAGTTCGCTACTCAGTTAAACCTACTTGATAATTTTGTCTGCTTACTACCTGCTTATTCCTAACGTTATATGCCTCCTTCTGCCTTTTGAATTAAATGTACTGATTTCTCTGTCTGAACTGCCTGCTTGTCTGTCTGTGTGTCTGTCTTATACCTATCTAGCTAGCTATTGAGAGAAGCAGGCAAAAAGAGGCGCCAAAGAATGCCTGTGAAACAGATGGTGGACAGGTGGATGTTATTCTGTAAAATAATTGCAACACATTTTGGATCCTAAGCTTTTTTGTTTGTTTATTTTGCAACCTGTTCTCTCTTTCTTTGCACAGTTTGTTTCTCTTTATGCAAAAGTCAAAGTACACCTCCACACAAAACTTGAGGAATATTGAAGTATTTAAAGGGTACATAAGGACATTTTTATTTTATTTTGTTACACGTTCCCATTTGTTGCTACAATTGTTTACGTAAGGTGTGTATATTGTTTTAAATGATTTTTTCTACATTTTGTCCACTTTTTTAAACTTTTAAATTGCATTCCCTGCCTCAAGATGGCTTCACATATACCCGCATGGACCTCCTCAGAACTACATTTCCCATCATCCTCCTGCTTACTGGTAAATCCATCTCAGTTACGTATGTGAAAGGAGGAGGATGATGCAGAATGTAGTTCCGAGAGGTCCATGCGGGTACATGTGAAACCATCCTGAGACAGGGAATGCAATTTAAAAGTTTAAAAAAATGGTCAAACTGTTAAAAAAAAAAAAAAAAAAAAAAAAAAAATAAACACACACACACACACACACACATATACTGTACATCTGCAATGGACTGAGCCTCTATGCAGTGACAGTCTTCATTACATCCGTACCTACAATATATACGGTGTATATATACCACTTTGAAAAGTGCAAGCAAAATATCCATCAACTTGCCTCAGTCACATATCCAGATTTCCAGAATCTTTAGTTTTGAATAAATACATTTTTAACAAATTCCCACTTTTTGATTGGGAATAGGAACAGACAGAATAATTAACTATTTTTGTATGCCAGAGCAGTCTGTTAAGACTTCAAACCCGTGCAAGATAAGGTTGATCACCCCACGGGTAGAAGTTGATTTTATTAAATGACAGTTCAGTTCCCCTTCTCCATCTTCTGAGTTTTAGCTTGAAGGATTGACTCCTTCTGGGACAGCCTGCCCTGGGTTAGCCACAGGCATCCTCTGGCATTAGTGGTCTGACTACTGCACACGCTGTCACTCAGGTGTGCCATTTGCTTTAGCACATCAACGGTAATTTAAGTAGAGGTTAGCCTGTGAGAGGAATTGTAATGAAATCCTCGTTAGCCAAGGCTGAAAGGTGAGTTGGAAATCCCCTGAAAACTAACAACCAAAGTTACCATTTAAATGTATTATTATTATTATTATTATTATTATTATTATTATTATTATTATTATTATTATTATTATTCCTTATAAAGCTAACTGGACTATAGCATCTAAACATACATTTCAGGAAGATATCCAGTCCATAATAAACAAAACTTGCCTACATGCAAGGTGGCAGCTTGGTCAACTGTTCTGTGAACAAAAGCAATAGAAATTGGACCAAACTCTGAACCATTTAAAAGGATTGCAAAGTTCTATAAATAAATAAATAGCATTTGCAGCTTCAATATTCCCTTTAATAAGAAAGGCCATAGGTAATCTTGGTGGGTGTTTTAGATTCATATTTAGACAACCTGTTTAGATAACAGATGCCCAGTTCTGGTCCTGAAGGAGTCTTTCCACTCTGGCTTTAATAGGCGAATGAATTATTTAACTAAGACTTAGATATTTAAGTCTTGCGGTTAAAGCAAACGCTTTGACTGGCTTGCCCACCCCTGGTTTAGATCATTAAAATATACCCCAATTAATATCTTCAGGTGCCAAAAAGAAACACACTTGCTAAATATCCGTTTATGATTATCAGGAAAAGTTTTTAAGTATGCTAAGTTCCCACTTAATTTCCTGACTCATCGCTGCATGCGAAATCCAGTGGTTCTTGACAAACCAATTTGCCATTCTTCTTCGCAGTGCTCTTCTGCTCCTGTGGAAGGGTTAGCTGTTAATATTGCTGCCTTGCGATAGGAACTGCTTGCTGAAGGCTATGGCTTGCTAATCAGGAGCCTAAATGAACAAGCTAGTTAATGCATTAGAAGGAAAGGGGCCATTAGGAAGACAGACTTGCCCTCTTTTTGACCCAAGCTACCAGCGATCAATGCCTGTACATGGTTTGCAGTGCTCTTCAAAAAGTGTTATGCCCGCATTCACACAAATGGGCTTTTTTGAAAAACAAAAAAATAAAAGCGCTTGCGCAAGAGGAGCCGCTCTGTGGTGTGAAAATGAAAGGCCAACGCTCTTTGGTTGAAAACAGAGGCACTAATGTTTACATGCAGTGTGCTTGTAATTATACAGTATATATAATTTAATGTCTTTACCCAATGTTACAGCTGGTAGTTTGTCTGTAGCAGGATATCTATCCAAAGGGTCCAGTCAGGAATTGAGAAAATCGGCCATAAAGCAGCAACGTTTGAATTCAGATCCATTGAGTGTCTCTTCTTCCTTGGAGTGACACCAAGCAGCTCAGTGTACATCTATTCTTTAGGGCCAAGACACACTCCTTATTCATGAGACTTACCAACTACAGAGTGTGTAGTATAAAGCTTGTACTTCACACACTTGCATTAAAGACTTCTATCTTGCAACCTTAAATATCATTTTCATTACATGATCTGTTACATGTTGCACATTATTGCCTGTCTGGTGAGGTGCTGATCTCATGAGTAAAGACAGCATTATAAAGCTTAACAACTTCACTCCGAGCCCTTCTTATCGGTCACGTCACCTACCCAGCTCATCCACTAGTCGACTGACCTAGTTTCCCATCCACAGGTCTGTTCGCAAGGTGGACATATATTAATAATGGTACCTTTGAGTGTTAACCTTTGGCTCGCTGTTAGGAAATGAGATGCTTGTAAATGTGCCTGTCATGTTAGCTGCTCGTTTATATAAATTCATCCACGGCGCAGGGAGCAGAGCCCAAGGGAGCAAAGGATTGGCCTAAAAACGCAGACACTTTTATCATCCCACAACAGAGTAGGGCAGGGGGAAAAATATAACAGCCTTTAAATAAAAAATAAATAAAAAGGTTTTACTTTTGAAAATAACCAGGTCTTGTAGTTTTGTTTTTTGTTATGTATTGTTATTATTATTATCAAATTTATGGGTTCAGGCACTTAACTAAATTCTACCAGCAGTGTGCAATAGAAAAGACATTTACACATACAGTTTGCCACTGTCATAAATGTTACACAAATCTGCATCATCATCATCATAATAATAATAATAATAATACATGAATATTAGACACATTAATACCCACAATCTAGGAAACAGCTCTAGGATTCTCATGGATGTTTTTTTTTTTTTTTTCTCCTCTAGGTTACCAGTGCTGTGGCAGGAATCCCACCTCCTCCACCGGGAGGAGAAGGTGGAGGGGGTCCCCACAGGGGGAGGAGGGGGAGGGGGGGAGGTGACGCCCTAAGGGGGATTCCCCCCAGCCGCCACCCCCAGGGGGTCCAGGGGCACCCCCACCTCCACCCATGTTCGGAGGTCCCCCCCCACCTCCTGTTATCAAACTGCCTTATGGACTGAAGCCTAAGAAGGTGTACAAGCCTGAAGCTGCCATGAAGAGAGCTAACTGGTCCAAGGTATTGCATGATATTGCCATGCTCTGTTGGCTTTTTGAGGTAAAACTATGAGAGAGTCAAGTAGACAAACTTTTCTGGTAATGTTGACACTGTATTAGAATTAAGGCATTAGCTGAAATGTTTGTCTAGTGGCAGACATTGTGGCTTTAGTACTGGCCTACTTTAAATGTCAGGTGTATACAGTGTTATACACTACAAGCGCAAATTGCAATTTCCACGTGCCACCTGTCCATGCATTGCATATAAAATCTAAATGTAATAAATCATGCACAAGGAACACGCTGTACCATTGTGAATGTGAAGATTTTTTTTTTTATACTCTCTAAACTAATAATGCTGTATTTCGCACCCCAGGCAGTTTCTCTGCTTTCAATTCATTTTGTTTCGATATCACAGCTGGAACATATGGGCTGAGGTAATTGTTTTATACAGTAGTTTCTCGGTTCCTCAGGTTTTTATTTTGCACAAGACAGTCAAGCGCAGCACACCAGGTCTAAGGGTCCTGTTTGGTTTTGGTTTTGGTTTTATGGGAAGCTGAAGAAAAATACATTCGTCCTGTGAGAGTATCAGTGTCTAATATACAGTTTCCAGGTTGAAGTCCATAGTTACAGCTACAGGTCAACATCCGTTAAAGTCTTCTATTATTATACATATATTAAAACAAATTGGGGTCAGATAGAAAACAGCCCTTTTTCTGAGTGGAAAAGACAAGCCACTGAATGTCTGTACATCTTTGTTAGCCGTGATAACTTGTGTATAACACTGTTAACAAAATAGCTACTGTGTAATGACTGAATTTATATTGAACTATATTGAGATTGTAGGTATTATTGCAGTCCAGGCAAACCATTATTTGCAGTCTACTGCATTTTCTTTTCTTTATCAGTTAGTATATAACTTCACTGTGATACATCTGCCCTTGCTGTTGTATATCGCGTTTATAAAGCATTGACATAAAAGATCTTATGCTATGTACTTGTCAGTCACCTGCTTCTAACCCAGGACTGGAAGACTCAAAAAGCTGTCTAACAAAGATGAGCAATACTTGAAGATAATACCCTTAAGGAATAGAAGGAAGACAAGTGTTAAATTGACAACAGCACTGGCAGAAGGCACAGGTGTCATTGTCCATCCATCAACAGTCCAAAGCACCTTTGACCATTGTTCCATAGTCCAATTTCTGTGTTCTTGTGCATATTTTAGCCTTTTAGTCTTGTTCCCCTTTGTTAACAGAGGTATTCTTACTGCAACACATCCTTTAAGTCCTGATTTCAAGAGTGACCTTCGTACTGTTGATTTGATGGACAACGACACCTGTGTCTTCTGACAGCTCTGGTGTCAATTCAACGCGTCTCTTCTTTCTATTCCTTAAGGATATTCTCTTCAAGTATTGCTCATCCTTGTTAGACAGTGTTTTGGTTCTTTCAGTCCTGGGTTTGTCAATTACAGATGATGTTTTTCTGTATGTTGTTGATTATGCTTCAGATACCACACCTTGAAAATTGAGTGATGCGAGCTATTTCACTCAATGTTTTTCCTTCTTTATGCAAGTCACGGTTGTTATAATAGCAGAAAACAGTAGTGGAGGCTTTGAGTAAGTTGTCGATGATCATAATGCATCAGAGTAGAAAGATGCAATATGGCTAAGTCTCTATGAGAGTTTAAAAAAAGAAGACTGGAGAAATAATTTGACTCATATTAGCTTCACAACAGTAAGACAAAATCAGAAGTTAATGGAAACTTTAAATGAGAAACCAAATAGGAAAATAAGAGGACAACATGTATTACAATAAGCTATTGAATAATATCTTCCCAAAATGCTTATACTATGCCCCACAATTTGTTCTATTGTTGTCAGATAGAAATAAGTAGTATTATCGGGTTTTAGCCTATTTAACGCGATATCTATATATATATTAGATTTTTCAAAATTACCGCAATATAGCTTTAAGGTTGTTGCTTGTTGGTTTGCAGTCTTTGTAAAACAGCATGGAGTGAAGTTGTTTAGTTTTCCTGTATGTTCCGTGTGCAATTATACTTGCAGCTCCACTACAAAATAAAACATGATTGGAAAAGAGAAATGCCTCCATATACAGTGTGTGAGAGAGAGGGGAGAGAGACATGTCGTCAAAGTCTTCGTACCCGAATGCGCTTAGGCATTTGTTTATTTCTTTAAAAATAAAACCAGATTGCTACCCGAATATTTATTTATTTACTTATTCTTTCTTGATTATACATTTAAAAAAAATCCACCCAATTTCACCGGTTTTTTTTTAAGTTAGTAATTCTTCCGTAATTTTTAAAAAAGCATCCACGAGAATTTGGGAAAAAAAAAAAATTAGACGCCTTAATTAGAAGTCCCATCCCCATTAGAAACTCTTACTACACTTAGAATTTTGTGGAGAGTGGTGTTTTTCCCTTAGAATGTCATTATTTTTAGCACATTCTAAAATAGCTGCTTGAACAAAACACCTTATTTAGCGGTGCATCAAAATTCTAGAGAGAACTGAAATGCATACACCTTGATTTTTATAATTCTAATGAACTCTGAAGCAGCATTTCACTAAGGATTCTCTCATAACTTGCATGGCGTTACCTATGGAATGCACACATTTAAATACATACATATATGTCTAGTTAAATAAAAAATTAAATATGATGGATACAGCATTTTCTCTTTGACAGAAGGGTACACATGTGGTGATTTTGTGCTGTCATGTTATACTTCAAATCTTTATCCGCTTCTAATTGGAACTGAGGTGGCAGCAGCATACATTTAGCAATGTCTTTACCCGCCCATAGTGACAGGCCAGAAGTTTCCAAGGTAGCAGGAATTGCTTTTTATAGCTCTCGCTTCTCTTTAAATCCCCCACTGGAGACCCTTCCATCTGCATCAAGGAAGAAAAAAAAAATGCACTGAAAGTTAAAGCAGCCAAGAGCGATAAAGTGCGGCAACAATTATTTTTTTTTTTAGCATGTAACTGATTTTCAAGCAGCCACGCTTAAGATTGTAGCCTCAAGGTGTTGTAATGTAATTTCTCCTATGGTTAGAACACCTACCCATGGGAAGAGAACAAGTTTACGGAAAAGTAAATGATTGCTTAGCCTGTGTCTGAGGCCGACGGAACAGTATGAAATCTGGCAAGAACTTGTGCTCTGAACCCCATGTGGACAGGACAATAGGTTTACAGAAGTTAAAATAGAACAATGTTACAATGTTCAATACGTTTTCTTGAGATAATTTGATAATTACTTAGGAATATCTGTTTTAAAGCACTTTAGAGAAGTGGTTGATAATCTGGCTGAAACATGTATTTTTTGTGTTTATTTTGAGAAAGTTGTTGCAGGTGACCTGGGGCTATGTCAGAGTAGTTCTTTTTTAAGAAAGTAGGATACACGTTAGGACTGCAGAGGGGATTCATCAATATAGAGCATAAAATGCTATAATTAGTTCTGGGGAACTGGTTTGGAATATGAACTAATTGCTGTGAGTGTGTCTGATTTAGTTTGTGTTGGCATGCTTGTTTTGCTCCTACAGTGAGCACCTTAAGTCCTTTTGAAAAGTAATTCATTTTTCAAGGTTTGAAAGTGTGGAACGCCCTGGCTGTAGTTAGTTTAATATGGTGATGTGTTTTTTTTTTTTTTTTTTTTTTTTTTTAATTCAATCATTTTGCACATATATATGCAGTATTTTGGGATTAGCTACTTTCATATTTTGGATATGTTTAGACTGGGTATTATTTAACCTAGTTTTGTATTGCAGGTCTGTAGCTTGTGAGCACCTGTGATACAGAGAATTAATATTTCAGTTTCCACCCATGCTTATGAATTTATGGTATGTCTTGTAACTTTAAAAAGCCTACATGCCATTTAAGGGTAGCAAAAAGTTTCCTGTGTCTGCCGTTCTAACTGCTACCTGAAATATTTAAATGGTTTTCAAATTAATAATTGACAATAAAAATCTAAAAGTCAAGATTGTAAAACAGTTATTAAATGTCAAGGGTAAACTGCCTGACTTTTACTAGGGGGAAAAAAAAAAATCAATAGTCTGATTGTTCTCGCTCATAGCTGCTGTAAACTCAATGCTGTTTATTTTTCATGCCCCATTCATTATAGATGTCAGGCTGCCTTTAAAATGTTGACATAGAGATCAGACATGTGCCCCCCCCCCCCCCCCCCCCCCCCCCCCCCCCCCCCCCCCCCCCCCCCCCCCCATGTGCCCCCCCCCCCCCCCCCCCCCCCCCCCCCCCCCCCCCACCCCCCCCCCCCCCCCCCCCCCCCCCCCCCCCCCCCCCACACAGCTCTTTAATTACAGCTTATCTATGAGTCATGAAAAGTGAACTTCATATAATTAAAGTTGTGCACTGATCAGATCCAAGCATGTCTTCTATTTTTTAATTTAGATCTTCAGGTCACCCCCAAAATATGGGCCTCATTACTACCTACAAGAAATAACTTATTCACTTGTGCGTTAACTATGCAAATTCTGCAGTTTCCATATCTCAGAGATACTCTTTCAAACACAGCAGTTTTTCCTGAAGGATCTGACTTGCTTGGTAACTACAATGTATTAATTCTTCTCAGAGCAGGAGGTGTTCGAGATTCATGTAAGAAGTCCAAAGTAGCCTGAAGAATAATAAGTATGACAATGCTTATGGCTCAGTATGTGGCCAGAGGACCAGTGGGGTCCATCAGGCCTTGGGATAAAACCAAAATCTCAGCATGGTGTTTAAGGGTCCAATATATACGCGCAAGCCATTTTACCTAAAGCTGCTTCCTTGCCCATACCCATCATGGGGGGATGGGACCTTTTTGAAAGGGTACAAGCAAAACTGTACACTCTTGTAGAAATATTTTCAGACAAATACATTTCTTTTGTTTGAGGACCTGGCAAGACTAAAATAAAAAGGAGTTGTTTTCCTGCAAAACCGGCTCATTTGGAGTCAAATGCATGGCGATAGAAGCCACACTTTTGCCAGCAGTGACGGGAAGCTAGCAGAGCTGAAAAGGTCAATACTGAGGCAGGTTTATCTTTTATCTGTTTTGATCAAGGCTACTTCATGGATTTTTTTTCTGCCTTGTGTTTTGGTTCATGTGCAGGGGAAATGTATTGATTGTTTTTCAGACAAAAAGTGAATAAATAAATACATGCATACATAAATAAAATTACCAATTAAAAAACCTTTGCAGATTTTATCTCTGTGGGATACAGTGGAAAGGTATGTTTGTACATATGATTGTCACACTAACATCTTGAGAACAATTGGTATTGCTTTGCTCATTCTCAAGGGCATCAGAATCGGGAGCATGGTGACCTAATTCTGCATGAGGTCTGTACTCCGATTGGTTGGACTAATAAAGGCTACACCATGAATGTGCATATAGTATTGTAGTTATTCCACAAATAAGGATGGCCAGACCCCATGAACATTCTGTTTATATGATAAGTGTGATGCATGAACATTCAAACCTAAATTCAACAGCTGAATTCGTAGAATTACTTTCCTGTGATCAAGCTCTGCATCTGCTCAGCAAAGTGGCATAATCTGGTCACTCTATCATTTGAAATTGAGATCCAGTAATTACATTTTAATTAAATCTGTGGTTTATTATGTGGAATGTATTAATTGGAGGTAGAACTGCAGAGCAGCATCTTCTAATACATTCATTTGGTCGAAGTGCCTTGAAAAAGTAGGTCACTGTGAACTACATCCAGAAGTTCTTGTAGCAACGGTCTGTGCCACACATTTAATCTAATAGTTAATAGTTTAGAAGAGCCTTCATTCACTCAACCAATCACACGTAGAATTTAAGCAACATTTTGAATAAAATCCATACCAAGTTTCATCAGAGTCTAATTTTCTAGGAAAGGTTTGCCCAAGGGATTTATTACATATGAATATCTTCATAATAAACCTTTTGTCATAGATAAAAATGCAGCTTCAGTTCATACAAGTGGCTGTGTGTGTCAGTCAGTATTTTACATGTTGATGACAGTGCAGAACAAGAGGACAACACCACCATCATTAGAGGACTGTTCCATTGTTCATAATGCTTAACTACAACTGGTACAATACTTATCTGATATCTTGTAAGAAAAACTAAGACATGGCTAATCAAAATAACACTTGAGAGCAATGAGGGTGTGTTATGACTGGCTCCTTTGAAAATATTTTATTTTCCCTGGGAGTAGTAAACAATATGGGAGGCAAAATCCTGAGTTAATCAGATATTTATTCTACATAATTATTCTTGTAACTGTATTTCAGTAAATAGAACTTGATGCCAAGTATCTTTGAGTAATTTGTGTTTATCAAGCAGATTTATTTTGTAGAAGTAGACTGGAAAACCGATACATAATTGAAGTTTCAAATAGAAAGTGTTCCAGATACATGTTTTTTTTCTTCTTTTTTTCCAATATAGAATACATCTATACTTAAGTGTTCAATGGCTTTGGTATGCTAATTACTAGCGCTGATTGAAAATTGAATTAACGTCCTGTGTAATTTCAGATTGTGCCTCAGGAAATGACAGAAAACTGTTTCTGGATTAAAGTCAAAGAAGAGAAGTTTGAGAGCCCTGATCTCTTCGCTAACATGACCCTCCTATTTGCCACCAAGACCAAAGGTACCCACGTTCTATCTTTAAAATGCTTGAAATGTGCAGTAATGCCCTGAATTTACTTTAATTTGTGATGAAAAGGATGGTGCTTTAATTATTTGTTTCATTCTGTAGGGCCGTTTCCTGCATTCCAGCATATAGATACTGTAACAGTAGCTGTCAAAATGTTCTTGCTTACCCTTACTTGTGAAATGTTGAGGCAAAATTTAAGTCAGATTTACTTTTCCAAACTCTTGACACAAAGACAAACTAAATAAACGTAGGCAGTGAGCAGTGGGAGACAAAATCTTTGCTGTGATGACACCAGTGAAGTTGATTTCCCTGTCTGTCTGAATCCTGGTGCCCCGATTACCCAGAATCCAGTGCGATGAATCGCTTGCAATGTAGAAGCTGTCTGTCAGCGAACATGAATCGTAGCCTTTAGAGTTCCTCTCTCTTCATTCTTTATTCATCGCAGAGTCCTTTTGGTCTTTTAGTGTGTTGGCAGATGCTGTGTGTTTGTATTCTTCATAAAATACATTTAAGCAAGCAAACTAGAGGAAAACAAACAAACCTTCATTACTTCTTAATAGCAATGAAAAGACATTCCTCCTGGCAGCTTTATTTTAAATCTTTGTCGTAATGCGCCTCAACTTAATGATGAAATGTTACACCAAACTAAGTGTTGTGAGGCTGACAACCTTTTGAGTGCTGTCAATTTTACCCCACTATAAGACCTTTTGAACACCTCTACCCAATATATAAAGGGGGGAGGAGTTTCTTCCCTCAACTAACTACACTATGTAACACAATTTTTGTTCCTGAGTAGTAAGTGTTATTTCCTAATTGCTTATGCCTCAAAAATATAGAAAATGGCTATTATTCCCCACAAACTTTGCTTTTGTGAATTTACAGTATAATCGTAAATCTCAAAAAACTACTCACTTCTCAATCTTTTGTAGTCATTTTTGTATTACTTTAGTATAAATACATGTTAATTTGGAGTCATATGTTGTTTTTTTCTGACTTTATGTGAATGAAAAGACACAAAAGCTCCCGTTTTCTCATTGGAAATAGTGATATTTCAAAATATCACTGTCCTGGTCACAAAAGCAAAGTTTGTGGGGAATAATAGCCATTTTCTATACTTTTGAGGCATAAGCAAGTATGAAATAACACTTACTACCCAGGAACAAAAAAAAAAAAAAAAAATTGTTACACGGTGCTATCTGAAAACTGCATATCCTTACACATGTGAACAGCTCAGGCTTGGATGGCGAAGTTCTGTAAACTCATGAGGGTGCTGCCACTTATGATTTAATCAGTCACTCAAATGTATGCCTTTTGTAACATTTTGCAATGTGAAGCAACAGTCACTGTGTATCATGTGGTCTATTCTGATGCAAATGTGTGTCAGTTACTCAAGTAAAAGGACGTGCCTCATGAGACAAATCAGTCATGTACACCTTGTCAATAAGACCAATCATATAAATCTTCTGTGTACTCTATACCTCGGAGTGCAGAGAAAGTCATTTAGGCCTGTTGCGTATGTGCATTAAGGCAGAAGCTGCATTAGAAATGTTTGACAGTTTGTGGTGCCATTCCTTGTGTGCAATCAAATTTGATGAATCAGCTAGCCAACAGGTCTTATAGGTTGTGACTGGAATAACCCTTAAAGGCAAGACATAAAGTTTTTAATTGCACTGTGATTAAGCTAAACAAAGAACCCTATTGTTGTATTTAGCAATAATATTGCATTACAGTTCTCATTTGTTAAATTGCCTACCCTGTGGCTATCTTAATATTATATGACTAAACCAGTTATGCTCTCCAAGGGCAAATATAATTAAATTGTTGCTGAAATTCATATTATAGGGTTCTTGTGATGATGGATCTGTGTTACTTGTGGTAGTACAACCTTAACAAATACTCTCAGTAGTCCTAATATAGTTCCCAGTTGTTCTGCTGTGTAGCAAGTCAACATTCAGTGTGATATAATACCCTAATATTGTGCACTCATCCACAATCAAAGGTTCTTGGGTAAAACGAGAATACCGGCAGGATAATGCACATCTGTATTTATTTTTATTTTTTTTGTAGAGCATTTTAAAATACCTACTTATTTGGGATAACCTTGGATAGGAGGTTGGTGCCATCTACTTTTTAGTCAAGTGGACAAACATGTTGGCTGATATTGCAATCCCTGCAATCATGCTGTGGGTATATAACATATTTGCATAAGTTGCAAAAAAGAAAAAAAAGAAAAAACAGATTTTAAAGTGTGAATGTGCTTGATTAAAAAGTGTGGACAAGGTTTGAAAAGCCTGACTGTGCTCTGGCTCACGTTTTTGAAATCACAGCCGCTTAGCAGGATGTGTCTAATGTTGTTAAAGGCACTTTTATAAAAACTGCCAAAACAGGGCTGCCAAAGTTATCCAGAAATTTTTGATGTTTTTTTTGTGCAATTTATGTAATTTATTTTAAGGACGTAGCCGGTAGTAAACAACTCTAATTGTAAGTGTAATATAGTATGTGCTTCCATTTCTTTAAGGGACGGAAAATGTAACTCATAATGTTCATTGAAGGACTCAAACATGAAGTTGTTTGGTGGTAACTTTAGCAGTTTGATGTGTCTTCCACAATAATCTACACTCTTAACTTTGTTGTATTGAATGCTTATGTATCTTATTGCATTTCTTTTTTAGATTTCAATATTTTTTTGTTCTGAATCCCTTGCTGAAGGCCTGCAATATATACACTTCCTCTGCAGCCCAAGGTTAATAATCCAGGGACAGATAACAGTGTGGTGGTTCCAGTTTACCTTGGTTGAAAATGTAATAATCAAGACCTTAAGGATGGTTTCACGTCAAGGACATCACCTACCCTTTTCGTCTGGGTCTTGCACTTTCAGATTGTCTAGCAGGTTCTTCTTACAGCTCTAGGCAACTGACTTTTTATATATTTCAGCAGAAAATACCTGGTGGAATTAGTTTTCTTTTTTTTTCTTGTTGTGGAAGGAGATATTGGACATTGCTTACTTGCTGTAAAATACATCTAGAAAATGAAAGTAAGCAAAAAAGAAATGGTGTGATCTTTAAACAGTGTGTGTGTTTGTGTATGTGTATATATACACACACACACACACACACACACACACACACACACACACACACACACACACACACAGTGCCTATAGAAAGTCTACATCCCCTTGAACTTTTTCACATTTTGTTGTGTCAGTGCCTCAGTTTCATGCATTTAAATGAGGATTGCTTTCCACTTATCTACACACCATACTTCACACTGTTAAGGGGAAAAAAGTTTTTATTGAGGAAAAAAACTATATTAAAAATACAAAACTGAAAGATCATAATTGGATAAGTCTCCACCCCCCCGAGTTAATATTTGGTGGAAGCACCTTTGGCAGCAATTACAGCTGTGAGTCTGTTGGGAATGGTCTCTACCAACTTTGCACACCTAGATTTGGCAAGATTTGACCATTCTTCTTTGCACAACTGGTCAAGCTCTGTCATGTTCCTTGGGGAGTGTTGATGGACAGCAATATTCGTCATGCCACAAATTTTCGATTGGATTTAGGTCAGGGCTCTGACTGGGCCACTCAAGGACTTTTAGCTTTTTGATCCTTCGCTACTCCAGTGTAGCTTTGGCTGTGTGCTTTGGGTCATTGTCATGCTGAAATGTGAACTTCTGTTCCAGTTTCAGCTTTCTTGCAGAGGGCAGCAGGTTTTCCTGAAGGACTTCTCTGTATTTTCCTCCATTCATTTTCCCTTCTATCCTGACAAGTGCCCCAGTTCCTGCCAATGAGAAACATCCCCCAACAGTAGGGATTGTATTCTTTGGGTGATACTCTGTGTTAGGTTTGCACCAAACGTAACTCTTCGCAATTAGGCCAAAAAGTTCAATTTTAGTTTTGTCAGACCACAAAACTTTTTGCCACCTGGCTACAGAGTCACCTGTTTTTTTATTTTGCATACTTCAAACAGGATTCAAGGTGGGCTTTTTTGAGTAATGTCTTCCTTCTTGCCACCCTACCGTACAGGCCAGATTTGTGGAGTGCTTGGGATGCTGTTGTCACATGCACACTTTGACCAGTCTTGGCCATAAAAGCCTATATCTCTTGCAAAGTTGCCATTGGCCTCTTGGTAGCCTCTCTGATCAGTCTCCTTCTTGCTCAGCCCTCCAGTTTGGAGGGACGGCCTGATCTAGGTAGGGTCTTGGCGGTGCCATACACCTTCCACTTCTTAATCATCTTGATCATGCTGCAAGGGATATTCAAGGCCTTTTGATATTTTGTTATACCCATCCCCTGATCTGTGCCTTTCAACAACTTTGTCCCAGAGTTCTTTTGAAAGCGCCTTGGTGCTCATGGTTGTGTCTTTGCTTTGAAATGCACTACCCAACAGAGGGAACCTACAGGGACTGCTGAATTTATCCTGAACTCATGTGAATCACTACAATTTAACACAGGTGGAGGCCACTTAACTTGGTGTGTGATTTTGAAGGCGATTGGTTACACCTGAGCTAATTTAGGATTGCTGTTACAAGGGGGGTGGACACCAACCAAGCTATTTCAGTTTTTATTTTAAATTAATTTTCTACAAATTTGTGGAATATTTTTTTCACTTGGAAGTTGTAGGGTAGGATGTGTAGATAAATGAAAAAAAAAAAAAAAAAAAAAAAACAATTTTAATGCATTTTAATTCCAGGCTAGAAGGCAACAAAAGGTGAACATTTTGAAAGTGGGTGTAGACTTTCTATAGGCACTGTGTGTGTGTGTGTGTGTGTGTGTGTGTGTGTGTGTGTGTTATATATATATATATATATATATATAACACATTATATATATATATATATATATATATATATATATATATATATATATATATATATATATATATATATTTATATATATATATATATATATAATATATATATATATATATATATATATATATATATATATATATATATATATATATATATATATATACACACACACACCACCCTGGGTGTACATGCTGTACCTATCGGAAGTTCACCCCCCCTTGGACATTTTCAAAGGGTCCAACAACCCAACGGTTGCAAAGTGAAAAAATTTACCCTTTAAATGTGGGATTTTTTTTCTTGATTACAAAAGTGGTACTCAACACTAGCTCAAAGAGCCAGTTGCGATATATATATATATATATATATATATATATATATATATATATATATATATATATATATATATATATATTAGATGCACCAATTAAACTGCATTAACAGTATTGGAAATTAGACAAGATCAGTTTTCAACATATTTTGTGTTTTATGTCATGCACATGCATAGCCAACACTTTACTTTCACTCACAGAGGAGCAACAAAGAAGGATTCTGGTATTCATTGCTTTTCAAGTCAGTTTGCTTCCTGCCGGATCAACTTCGTCTTTTAAGAAAAGAGATGAAAAACAACATGCCCTTGTTTAAGCAATCCCAGTTGATTACATTTCCCAAATCTCACCAGACACCAGTACCTGAGACGTGGCTGTCAGAATAAGCCTTACAGATGGGAAAGAAGTGGGAGGGTAGTGCTTGTGTACCATGCAAGACACGTCACAGCTGTATTGTTATATTGAGACAGAAGGACATTAAGGGACTCGCTTTGTTTGGCTTTTTCTTTTGTACTTAAATTTCCAATCTGTTCTGCTGCCTTATTTGAAATTTGTTTTATTGTTTTTTTTTTTTTTCGTTTTTCTTTCCCCTGCCTAAACTCACATTGTTATGTCTATCAATGGTCCTGCAGCTGTTCTGCTCGAGGGATCAAATAAGATGCACTTGTCGATTGACCATGCAACACAGACTACTGCATTTGAAAAGCAATTTTGTACCAGAGCTTTACTGTGCTGTTAGAATAAGATTGATGCCACCAAATCTGCTTTTTTTTCCCTGCTTGTATTAATAGGTTTTCTCTGCAGGCATTGTGGACTACTAAACAGATTCTCTGAGAAGGTGATACATTCCCTCGGTGATTCACGCCTGCCTCCACTATAACAGGAGAGGGGTAATGTGCATTTCTCAGCCCATCCACAGGGTGGGGTCATTACTGGGTGTCAGTTTAAAAGATGAACAACAGCAAAATGAAATATTTCTTATATTCTGCAATGTATGAAATACATTTATCTAATCTCCTCACTTAGGCTGTTGAAATGAAATACACTTTACTTAAACAAGTGTACAAGTGTAATAGATGATAAGGCTTGTTAAATAAATCTAGACACTTTCCTGAAATTAAAAGCAGTAGTGTACTGTGATAAAATCCACTGCAACAAAGTGTTCTGATTAAATGTGTGATGTTGTGTAAGTTCTATTATATTGCAGATAACATATATAAAACAGGAGTGAAGCTAAACTGCCAGTAAGCTTGTACTGTATGTGCTCAATGCATGTCTACTGAAAGCTAGGTGACGCATATGTCAGACATCTAAGAATCCAACAGATTGACATGCCATCAGATGCAGAACTGTACCCAGCAGGTGACTTTGATAGCTGGCCTTGAACCTTAGGTTAGTTGTTGCTAAGCCATCACTCTGAAGCCTTAAGCCCAGGCTTACTAAACGCCATAACCACTGGAGCAGAACAGAGTGAAAACGGTGACATCTCTACAGAGATTGTCAGGGAGGGGACAGGCCTGTTTAACAGAAGACAGTTTTAATACCCACTCTAATGGAAGGGAGTAGTGTTGAGTATATTTTTGAAAAGCAAAACACACTTCCATTTGATGCACTAAATATGAATTATATATATATATATATATATATATATATATATATATATATATATATATATATATATATATATATAAAAACAACTTTTGTTCTGTGTTATTGTCCCCTGGGTGGTACATCACCATCATCATTTCTATTCATGTCATCTAAACCTTTCTTATTCCTGAGAGGATTGTGAGCATCTTGAGAAAAATAGGTTGTTATTGATCGAAAGATAGACCTTTTGATTTTTTTTTTTTTTTTAATGAATCTAAAACACATTGTTGCTGAGTGCGACAGGATAGATGCAAGAAATTTATTTAAAAATAACAATTTCTCCAAAAAGTTAGTTTGGTCCAGTAGTTCAAACAAAAAGTCTAATGCTACGATTGTATCTGCACTGTGAAACCCTGTCTTCTTCCAGTGCCAAACTGGGACTACTGCCAGTTCCATCTGCAGTCCGAAATCCAATATGAACAGGACGTTGTACAAAGATAAGATTGCCTGCATGTATCACATTTATTGTACTAGTGCCATTATTAAATGTAATTGCCTACTGTACCTCATATGTGTCCCTGATAGTATAATTAAATGACAGCCCTCTGCTCAGCAATATGCTTGTTTTCCTTTTATACTACGGACTGCAGTTTAATTCTTTTGCATTGGCCATTCATGATAGCTTCCTCCAGCAGAGTTTATTAGAGCTATTTATTACTGCCATTCTACAATCTTGATTAGGGTCACTGAGTCGAAGTTCGGCGGCCTATTTTCAGCTATTACTATAGATGGAAATGTGGCAATTTATGGAATTCCAGATCAGTCACTTGCTTGCATACTAACCCTTTACAATCAATTTAACCACCACAAAAATCTAAATGCTAATTAATAATTGCATTGTTTAAAAATATGGACAGTATTTTAGCTTTTTTCTATGCTTACCAAAGCTTAACATTTTCCTACTAGTACTGTAGTACCAAAACATTTGAAAACTAAACATTATTTACAAATGGTGCTTGCAACCAGAGTTTATGACACCTTGTTCCTGTTGCATAACCCGAGGGAACTCACAAACTGTACGGTATGTAGTTACTGTCAGTATTAACTGGATTGTGTTCTGTGTACACCTTTCTACAAAACTGCTTGAAGAAACCTCCTAATGGAGTAAAACAGGTTCCAACAGGAGCCATTTATCTAGTCAAAGAAACACTGCTAGCATTCTAAGAGACTAATAGGAAACAGTTTGGAAAGGATTACGCAGCAGATCGACTGTTTGGCTTGGGACGCTGAAAACCAGACGGAACGGAGTTAAAAATGGGGGCGGGGGTCATTTTTCCGGTTAACAAACGCTAAATTGCTCTCTAATGGAGATATATTCAAATAATTGACTAGCCTCATAAGCTCAGTTTTATTTAAACATACATTATAAGTAATGTTTGACCCCTCTAAAGGTCACAGATAATTTACAATGTACTTTTCAGTATAGTAAACAGCTTGAAAGGTATCTTGTAGAGATAGAAAGATAATTTTCTTAGAATCCCTTGACTCAGCTTTTGTTAGAAGAGCTCGGGCAAGCTGTGCCTCTGTGTTTTTATAAGAGTTTTATGCATCAGTGCGAGTCTAGATGTGATTTTAGAGATTCGACAGTGTTATCAGGAAGACATTAGCTGTAATGCTTGTCCTACTTGTAATTTTACCTCAGAATCCAGACATTCCTGGTTAGTTCAGGTAAGGGTCAACGTTAAAATAGAGCTTGGGGTCCCCGAATGGATAAAGCACTGTCGTGCTGCATGCAAGGTGAGTCATACAGCCAGAGATCGCAAGTTTGAATCCTGGTTGTGCAAGGCAGCCGGTCTTCACTGGGTACTCTGGGAGGGGCACCACTTTGGCTTGTGCTGAGTGCCTGTTCTCATTTTTTATGTGTATTTTGATATTTGAAATAAAACATGGTAAGACCAAGCCATGTTCATTATGGTAAAACATTAGAAGAACTAAGTAAACATAGATTATAGGAGTGCTTAATTATTACGAGCGTCACACAAAAGTTCTCCAGTTACTTTGATCTATCTATGTACATATACATTATTCATTGTTTACATGTCACTGCTGTTTTTACCTTTTTATTAAATATATTTAAATATGGATGCCAGGGGGGCTTCACATTTGCATTTTGAAGGTGTATTCTGGGAAAAGGAAAAAAAAAAAAAAAACACAATAATGGATAAACAAGAACGGAGCAGTCATAAATCAAATTTGTATTTAATTGTCTCTGAATGACATATCATACTTAATTGCTACGTGAAATACTATTGAATCATGTGAAGCACCAGTTATTACATTCTCTGAAAAACAAACTTTTCTTGAAAGCTGGAAAAAAAAAATATTATTTTTTATTATTATTGTTTGATATTATTAAATTAAAGCTATACAACCCCGAAAATACAATATCATTGATAAGTAGTGAAAAAAACAAAAAAAAAAAACAAACTCTAGTTCTGAAATTATCCTAGCCAGTTATCGATCATTATACATTCTTGAGGGTCACAAACTCCTTGTGTGTTCTTCTGACCTTCACTGCCTGTAGAGAGGATGCAGAGACATAGCTTTCATATTTCCTTCATAATATTCCAGCAAAATACACACAATAAGTCAAAAAATATGGGAATAAAAATATAGTCCAGGCTACCACGACCTCCAGTACTTTTACGAAATGGCTAATAACAAAAGTCCTTTGAAAATGTCCTGTTTACTGACTACCGTGCGGGTGTAATGGAGAAATCCATTATGAACTAGTATGGACTTCTCCAGTTTTAACATGTGTGTTACTATTAATTATTATTTATTGTTTTAAATATATTGAGTATTGATTTTTAAGCCATTCTTCCACTCGCTCCCTTCAGTAAACAAGCCGCCTATCGCAGTTCTGGCCCCTTGGGGTTTAACACAGCTTCTGTTCCAAAACCTATTGCATTCTTGTAAGGTGTAACGTGACTCACGACAGGTCGTACCTTTTCATGATACTGATCTCTCCAGTGTTGGTGGGGGGTGGATGACACTAACATTTTACATCAAGGATATTAGCCTTAGTGGTCACCAGCAGTGTTAAAATCCTTGCAGCAGAGCACACAGCAAAAATAATGACCTCCTCATTCAGGGTTTATAGACTCGGCAATGATTGAAGCGGTGGGAGGTTAGTTTTAGTTACTTGACTAATAACTCTTTTAACACATAGCTAAGCCGGTTTATGATCAAAGGCACTCCCACTTTGTAGCTTTCTCGTGAAGTTCTGGACTTTGACACTTGCAATCTGTGTAGCTGTCTGCTTTGTGAGCTCCCATATTGCACTGTGTACTAGTAGCAGACTTTACAAGAATCTCTGTGGAATATTACAATCCTGAACTCTGCACTGTCACATCTGTTGAATCTCAAAATATATCACACATACATTTATACAAGTTTTTTTTTTTCTTTTTTCTAACCCAAGTACAGTGTGTATCTGATGCTATCCACACAGCTAGTGAACCAATCCGTTCCTGAATTGGGACACACTTATCAGTGAGGATGATAAGAGTTCAGTTTGCATGAAGCTTTTAAATCTGTACTGTCATTCATAGCTAGCACAATCTGCTAGCATGTAGTAAGCACACAATACAAGCATCACACGTGACAGTTGATATGTAACAGAGATGAACATATCACTGTGAAATATTAAATTAATAAATTTAAGATGCATGTATGTAAAGTTTATTCAGGGATAAGATGTGCTGTATATGTTCTTGACTGCAACTGAATGATACAGAACTTCTACGACACAGATCTGAGCTGTTTGAGTTGCACCCTTATGCAAGTTTGCCATGGTATTTTTGCACTTTTACCATGGTTTTTCTATGATAATACTGTGCATTAACCATATTTACCCTGGTTTACCATGTTAATACTCTTTACAATACCTTACTGTTTACATTGCTTTGCTATGCTTTCACTATGCTTTATTAAGTTTGCTATGCTTTCACTATGCTTTATTAAGTTTGCTATGCTTTTACTATGGGAAACTTTTATGAGGGCAGTTTGAGTCTCAGATTTAATATCTTTGTTTTTACCAAATAAAGATGCCGTGCATGTCTCTGTTTGTGATTGAAACAATAGACAGTATCAGGGAATCGTATTAGTCTCTCTAATTGTTAATTAAGATATTTGTGAGACAGGGTGGGATTGCTTGTTTTAAGTCCTCATTTCTACTTTATATGGGAATTTAATTTGCATTGCTGTGCATCTCGGAGAATGTGGATAGTCATTTGTCATGTACCACAGGGGATATAAGATCAGCCAAACGTCTGTGGATTCCGACAAACCCGTCCTACAAACTGATGGTTCAATAAAAGTAAAGCACAGAAGCAGGACACACCTTCTTACTTCAAAATTGTATAGTTTGCATTATAGAAATACTAAAAAAAACTAAAATACAACGACAAACATTTTGTAATGTCTTCAAAGGTTGCATTAAAGAGATAACTGCATGCATGGGCTGTGCAAATTTTGTACTATTGGGAAAATGCACCACTGAAAGGAAAAGAGTTAAAAAGCTTGTTAACTTGAAAACAAACCAAAAAAGGACTAAAGCAGTAAGTTTATTTGACAGTATGTTTTATACCTCCTGTAACTCCAGCAGGAACAGTGCTTTTGTGATGCTGTTTAATTGTCTTGCAGGAAGCTTCCGAGATGAGATTGCTGGTTGGTTTTTATTCCCTGCATATGCCATATCACTTGCTCTGCTGCTCTAGAAAACTGTTTATCCCTTCACTATAGCAAACCCATCTGTATTCCAGGCTGCATCTTCTGCAGCTAGATTGGCAAAAACCCTGCATGATAAAAGAATATGTGCCTATGACTTCACAGTTGTTTCATTTATTTATTTATCTTTTAAATACTATGTAAAACTGGCATATGTTTCCAAGGGAGCTGAATGGAATATTTTTTCCAGTCATTTGCGATACAGATGTGTTGTTTCTGATTAGGTTGCCCTTGAATTTTCTCCATGATTTCAGGGCTGAAATGTTTTGATATGTTATTTAGTGCACTAAATAATAGTGGGAGACAGTGCTAATAAGATCTTTGTTAAAGTTCTACATTCCTTCTCAGCTAGCGTGAATATGCTGTCTTGCTACAGTCAATATTAATTTTTCCAACAGAATCGTGGGTGCTTAAAATTTGTAGCTGCAGTTGTTTTTCGTCTACAAGATTTTATTTCTAGGGAATGATATACTAGATCATCTTGAATTCAAGTACTGTTACACAATTTACTTTTCCTAAAAAGCACAACCACTGAAATAAGACACATTGAATAAGGTAGCACTTTAAAATAACAGCTGCAAACTTGTATTAATTTCAACAAAGTCTGATCAGACTGTATTACATCTCAGTATTAATTTGTAGTGGTTGTTCTGGTCCTGAAAAAATGGCCATAAATTCATAATGAAGTAAATGCATTGTAATTCATATGATTTTTATATGTATGTGTAACCTGAATAAGAATACTAATAATAATAATACGCAGTGCAGCTGCTTTCAGTCTTGACTCATGCAGTATATTTTGCAAAGATGGCTCTATGAACGGTGGGTTTCTGGAGATATACTGCCCAGTATTATATCTCTCCCTGTACCACCTCAGTGCTTGTTTATGTGTCTCATTAGCAGACCATTGTCCTTGCGTGTGAGCAGTAGGTTTGCTGTAAGGAGGTGCTTCCTGCTACTGTAGGCTACCCTGGGATTTCATGAGCTATAGACGAGTCAGCCACATGTCTTTTGTTTCTCATCTTTGTTATCCTAAGTGTACTGCAATTGACCTTGAGCCTTTGTTTAAATGTATAAGTATAACATTTAATGGTTTCCATTTATATATGTAAGGAATGCTGTGTATGAGTGTGCATGGGAGGTGTATGATATATCACCTGCAGTATGTCCCTTTACAGCTGTTTAGTGCAGCCTTGCCTTTGGAAAGGGAAAGCATGAAGTGGAAGCCATCAACCAATTTGTAATACAGTGTTTCTGGCTGGTTCATAAGAAGTGATGCATATTTAACAAATCATGTGGATACTGTGTCTAGTCTTAATATGGATTAATTCAAAGAATATATAGTAATTAATCATAATTCTGAAGTAAAATCTAAGAATATAGAGCATTTTAATGTGAACTACATAGCTGTCACTGAAGTTGTGTAGGTGCTGTACATAATAAAATTACATGAATAAAAATCTTTTTACAAAGTTATTATTTTGGGCACATCCTAAATGATTTCCACCAATCTTTGTTTTCAGTATTTATCCACCCCTGCCTCATTTTGTTGTAACATTCTGCTTTGCAAAGGGTGGGCACTGGCTCCCAGGCACATGTGAGCAGTCTGTCCAAGCCCATGTAAACAAGTTACATGACAATGCACGAAATGTAACTTGTAAATGTTAATGCATAGGTAAGCTTTGCAAAGGACAAAGGGATAAGCTGAAGCATATTTAAAAACACGGTAAATCAGGGTAGACTATGTTAAATGCATGGTGAAAGTGCAAGAATACCATACAATGATACTGTAGGGAAGTTTGATAAGGCACAGCACATGCAGGTTGGTTCTGTTTATTCCATGCAGCTAGGAGAGCGCGGTTCGGCAGAGATACTGTCAAATTAGATAATTGATTGTATAAACAGGACGCTCTGAAGCTCAGGAAGTTGTCTATTGAAAGGTTGAGTAAGCTTGAATTTTAAAGACAAATCAAATAATTAATCATATAAAACTGGCTAGAAACTAGTCCAGAGCAATAATGTACAGGCAACTATATGATTTTTTGCTAATTTTATGCTGTTGCAGGTATTTTATTCCTCTATGACAATTTGCTGTGGCTTGCATTTGCTTTTAGGACCATTGTGCTTTTAAAACTAGGGGCTTTTTTGCAACCTATCCAAATATCTGGGATTTCAGCAGCAAGCCTATTAAATGTATCTGGGGGTCAACTGTGCTATTTAGTCGTCTTTACAGTGTGTTAGTAAAGTATGTAATAAACCAGAGCTGAACCAAAAAGACATGTTGAAATATGAATGGGCTCTAATTAGTTTACTGCGAAATGGGCTACAGGGGACGACCTGAATAGTGGGGAGTAACCTGTGTGTTTTGTTTAGGGATTCATGTGGTTTAAAGTTATTAATACCCTACTGTGACGATCCACTGATTTTTAATCAAATGCACACAGAATAGGCCCATTTAGACCAATGTTAAGTGCTCTTAAAATGGTTCACTGGCACGAAAGTGTCCTCTTGTTGAAGGAATTGCGGTTTGTTATTTCTTGGATAATATTACTGTGCTCATAACATTTAAAAATAGATCTTCAAAATTAAAATACTTTATAATGTGTTTTTCTTTAGCAAATACAGTGTTCTGGAAAAAACAGATTTGACCGTTACAGCCTGCGTGTTTGTGAAATAGTGGTCTGTAAAGTGTATAAAAAGGGACAGCCTGTTATCTCAATCCCCTTGGTTTCAAGCAGAACCAAATACAAGGGAAGATAAATGTTTTGAGCCCCAAGCAGCTGAGTGATGAAGACGTTGTAGTCAAAATAGCTATTTCCAGCTCTTGTTTGACTTTCTTAATAGCACTCTGTATAGTTAGACACTTGCAGGCAATAGGTCAGCTTTTTGTGCTTAAGGACTTTGCCCAATTCCACATTATGAGGTTTGGAAATTTGTGTATTTAGACAGCTGATGATTAGCAATTATTTTAGCTTGTAAAATAAGGGGGGAAGTAAGACAATGACATTTTAATCTACAGTAACTGAATGTAGTGTAACAGTTGTACATGATTTTTTTGTAAGGAGCAGCTGCACAGCACTCAGATATCTTGACGCTTACAGTACAGTTTTTTTTTTTGTTGTTTTTTTTTTTGTATCTTGCCCTGTGAAGGCTCTTCATTATTAATTTCATTCTGTTCTGCGTGAGTTACTGTCCGGTCATGGCTTGGGGAAATGTTTATTTTGACATTCTTAATGTACAGCTTCAGGGAGAGCTTTTTAGCATTGGGAATGGTCTCCAGAAAGAAAACGATCAATTCTAATTATACTGCCTTGGATACAAGTTATCTATCAAAGCTTTATTTGTTTGAGTAAAACTTATATGCATTTCTGTCATCACTTTATTCCATTTATATGTGCATTCCTGAAGATCTATGCGCTTATGGGGACCTTTTGAATTGATCAGTTTTTGATACATCATTTGGATGTTCTCTCTGGCATTAGTACACATTGTTCTGCCTACATTTAGAGGAGATGGTCAGCTTTACAAAGTGATAAAAAAGGAAAAACAACAAACAAACATAATATTCCCACTGGACCAAACCATGCATAATACTAGATTGTGATTTGATTCCTCTGTGGGATCTAAGAATTAACAAAGAGCAGTCTTGACAAAATATACATGATTTCATTACAATCAGGATTCCAGCACTGTAGCAGAGAACTGGGATGGATTCTCTGTCTCAAGCAGCTTTCCCAGACATAAAGACCCCCAGGTTTCAGTTGGGGCAATGTCACGTTCCTGGGAGCAGAGGGTCAGGGCTGAAGGAATTGGTGTGTGGGATGTTATTGAACATGTGTTTTATTTGGTTGGCTTTTATTCATTCTTTAAGTGGAAATGTTGTTGTTCACAAAGGAGGATATGACTTGTATAGTAAATACATTCCGATAACACGGCACATGTACGAACAATGCATAGGTAAGGAACCATGCTGTGTGGATATTAAAAGAAAATGGACAGTATAACTGTGATTTAGTGTAAAAATGGCCTCTATTTTGCCCTGTATATCTTGTTCTGCCACTTGGCTGAGATCTTAATCATGCACCACCTTAGTCTGCATTTCATTGTGACATAGAAAAACATTACCTACTTGTATAATAATGTGTACAGATTTTATGCCCAGGTTGTTTTCTAAAATGTACTTTAGTAATTGTTCTTGTGCAAAGCCTTGTCTTCATTCCATTGAACATGAGTGCTATTCAGTTTTATTTAACTTTAAAACTCTTCAGGACCACCATGGCATGGTAGAAAATCTGTGAATCCCCATTATTGTGCATGAGCTTTGAATGAGGCAATCTGTTCTGTGTGCCAATGCAAGTCCTGTAGTGGTATGGATGGCCGGCTTGCCATATTTAACAGGAGTTTGCTGTTCTGACATATCACAGGCTGAGCTGTTGTGTTTCAAGAGCATTTGTTAGTGCAGATGCATGCCTCAGTAAACAATCAATTAGAACGGGTCATGCTCAAGTTGTTACCTCACTGAATATAAACAATATTGATTTTCACAGCAGTGAGATAACATATGGATTTACAGTTGGGGTGTTGTTGTCATTCAGCAAGACTAAATTGCGTAGACGTTTAAGAGAAGCGGTGAGTTACATGAGATATAGCGTTTACAAGTTTAATAGGGGGGAAAAATAGCATTTTCAAAGCCTCAGCTGTACAGAAGACTGAACTGGGCGTGTGTGATGTACATGTTTCTTTCTGCTGAACTTTTAAAAGGGTCCCTTAGGAATGCAGTACCTGTTATGCTGATTGCAGTTCCAAAGACTTTGCACAAAGCATTGTATTTTCAATCACAACTTTCCAATGCATGGGAGGATTGTCCTCAGTTCTACCTGATTAATTTTTTCTGAAGGCAGGCTTTCTTGGTGCACAAATAGAAATTCTGCTTTTAAATTGTGTTCTTTCATTCATAAATTGGGAGTATTGCTACTGTAGCCTTAGCTGCTGGTTTATTTATTTATATTTGTTTGAGCTTTTTTTAAATAGAAGAGAAGGGTGAGGGATCGTAAATGTATATTGTAAAAATTGTTACAGCCTTAAGGTAGAAGTATCTCTGAAATGTTGTGTTTATTGTCTGCCTTTTTTCTTCTTTCTTTTAAACACAGATTATTAAAAAAAGCCACAACATATTAGATGGCTTTTTTAAGCCTCAAGCTTATAAGTGATGAAAGTGAAGCATTGCAGTCTTTCAAATGAAGTCCATTTTTTTAAGTGAAAAGTTTTCAGCTATTGTTTTCACTTTCTGAAATGTATTTTAAACACAGGTATGTTGATTCCACACACAGTGAGTCAGCATTACTTTTGCCTGTATCAATTTCTGATTTTTACGTTAGTTTGGTTGTTCTAATATCGGCTTTTATTCATTTCCCTACATATCTGTCTCTAACTAATTGGAATACTAAGTTATTGTCATTTTAGAAAGTTATTTGAGGTTGCGACTTTTTTGTGGGTTTACAACAAATCCTATTAGGTTAAAATAACATTTTCTACTGCTAAAATAAGTTTTCTTTCAAAATGGCCCCGGTTTTGTCTTGGTCCTGTATCTCTTGTTCTGCCTCTTGTCTTCAAGGGAGCTGGAACTAGGGGTGCTGGGGGTGCGGCAACACCCCTTGGCTTTGCATGGCTTCCATCAAATAAAGGGGTTACAGTTTTGTTCAATGGCTTTCAACACCCTCACTTTAAAAACTGTTCCAGTGCCACTGCTTGTCTTAATCATGTGTGAATGACCACTAACTGCAAGATATAAGGGATTCTTTGGGAAATCAGGCATTTTGATTGTCTGAGAGGATTATGATGTGACACAGGTTTGCAGGCTTTTTTGCTTTCTTTTTAAATTTGTACTGCCAAGTAAAAAGAGATTTTTAATTTAAACAAACAAAAAAAAGTACTTAAATAGCTTTAGATTTATTAGAATGATCATGTTTCCAAGTCAACTAATACAGTTATCTGTATCCTTTTTACTGTACGTAGTTAGTCAAGTTCTGCTAAAAGAAAAAGCAACATTCTCACATTTTAAAATAGGAAGACTAGACCAAACTTTTTGGATTGTGTTAAAAAAATAGGCTTACAGACACAAGAGCGCAAGCACTGAGAGCATTATTACTTCCAATGTTTTTTTAGCTCCATTCACAAACTTTTTTGATGTTAAATCTCTTTAAAGTAGATGGGGCTAAAGCTGCTACTTAAGCACAAAAAGATCTGAACAGAATTACAGCATTTGCATTGCCTGCAGCCAGAAATACTGTTCAGCTGCATGTCAGTTGCTGTCTGATTCATTGAGGATCTAATGTTGGCATTTTGGGAAAAAAAAAAAGTTCCCTGCAGGAAAATGTACACTTGCTAACTTTTAGTTTTTTCTCCCCTTTTATTCACCTTCTGTTATCGTTGACTGTCACTCTTCAGCACCATATCTATCAATTTTCTCCTCTACACTTTTCCCCTACAGGTGGCAGTATTAAAAAAAATGCTAATAGCGGCTGGAGGTTAAACTCGTTGTTGTCGGGTGGCAGCCAGGCAGACAGATTTAGCTTGCCTAAGCTCTTAATTGCAGGGTGGGGTCACAGAGCAAGGAGTAACTGGAGTGCCGGCTCACTTCTCCTTGGGAATTTAATTCCCAAAGCTCTTCAAAAGATCAAAGGGGGAGTTGTTTGTGTGTCTGTCATGCCATAGATACAAACTTTTTTCTTTAATTTGACTATCACACAGTGATAACGTGGGTGCCTCATGTAAGGTCATTAATGGGTCATGGTTCGTCACTCTGCATGGCTGAAGTATAATTCTGAACCCTATCAGTCAATGCATTAATATGCTGAACGAATTCCATCATATTCTTCTCTTCAGAATGGACATTTTGTATTTCTTAGTACCCTTTATAAAATACATAATAGGTTGTTTTCACTGGCTATACCAGGAGAATGTGCGCACGTGATATATACAGCTAATAAAAATGTAGAGTACATAATAACTTTCCAGAATACTTATTTCAGTAAAGGTAAACGAAGCATACACACCAGCTATATCCAGTTCCCTGGAAATGGCCTGCCAGATGTTCTCCCTCATTGCCGTGTCTTCTATAGTTTTTGTGTTCTTTATTGTACAGCTCCGGGTGTTTTGATACTGCGAGAGTTATCTTTTCTTCTGCCATTGTTTGCTGAAAAACGTGTGCATTGCTTCGGTGTCGCCCCATCACATCACAGGCAGTGTCAAAGTAAACGTGTTTGACACCATGGCAACCAGTGGGTTCCGGTCTAATCCTGATGTCACTGCTTGTGGTGCTGATGTTTCCGCGTCTGTCCAATCGTATGATTTTTTTTTTTTTTTGTAGCACTCAATAGATCTGAGACCTACTTTTTTGGGGGTTTTTCCCCCCAACATTCGGTTTGCAACAATTAGCTCTAGTGTTTGCTGTTTGGTTGCTGAGGCAGTAGTGAGATCCTGAAGAAAAGTGTGGTGGGGGTGGGGTGGGGGGAATAAATGGAATTCTGAATTTAACTATATTTATTGTGCTGTGCGCAAACAGTAAGCAGATGTAGTGAAAATTGAAATCTGTACATATTGATTATTTCCCAATTATGCTATTTGCATTAAATTATATTTGGATAAGGAAGTTCTTTTTTTAAAATAGTGATTTTTTTATTTATTTTTTTTAATCATTATTTTATTAACTCAGTCATGTAAAGCCCGCCGCACACAGCCTGACTCAAGCCGTCCTGACTCATCTCATCTGAGTTTGCACAGATTCTGCGATCAGTTGTGTTCAGTTTTGGTTTGATGTCACAACTGAGTTTTTCCCGACTGGGTGTCGCACACTGCTAAGACTGAATTAGACTGACCACAACTACATCCTGGTGATTACTATGTATACATATTTAATTAATACTGCCCTGTACACATGTTTTTATTAACTTAGCCCAACATAGCGACCCTCACATTATGCATGGCATCGTATGCTGGTTAGATGGTGGAGACAGCGCCGCGAGGCAACCAAAAAGAAGCATTTACCCTATTAATTTAGCTACTGACCACTTACACCATGCAAAAATTTCAGGCAGGGTTTGACTTTTTGTTTAGTTTGTCTACTACACTTTAGCCTATGGTAAATAAAATCCAACCTGTTGATTTTTATTTAACTTTGGTGTTTTTTGCTCAGCGTGTGGATCTAGAGGCTTGTGATATGTGACCTATTGGAGGTCAACGCCCTGGCTACTTCTGTTTTAGCTTAGTAAGAAAATGTAGGCTGCCAGTAGATCATTTACAATTTATCATTTCCCTTTGATTAGTAAACGCCTAGAAAAAACTATTCAAAAGTGCACATATTTGGTATTTTTGAATTCGGGACACTCAGAGCAATTCAAGACTAATGTATTTTTACTAGTGGAACTAAATCTGTCAATATTCCGCCATCTTGTATGACAAGTCACATGACAAGCCACATCACTTAAACCTGCTTCACCATTGGTTGACACCCTTATGACTAATCGGTCTTGGTTGGCAACCGCAGCACACAGACAGACTGATCACATCTGAACGAAACTGCGACTGAAATAGATTCAACATGTTCAATCTTCAAATCTGAAGACATCCGTACTGAGTCGGGATGGCTTGAGTAGGGCTGTCTGCGGTGGGCTTATTGGAGTGAAATAAGACTCCTATTGCTTAGTAATTTGAATCATAAGGTGATGTCTTGTATACATACATCCACCTGAGCTTGCTACTTACTGTATATGCTGTGGCTTTTATCCATCCCTGCAGTTCAGTATTTGCACTTCAGAATGTTTCTCCCAATGAATGGCTTGAAATATATTTAGGGTAGCACCCAGTTAATAAAAATACTCCTTCTAAGTGCTATTTAAGGAATTGTTCTTCAGCATCAAGGGAACATTTTCAAACGGAGCCCATGGGAATGTAAAGGCTGGTTAACAAGAAACAGCTTTCAGATATTATTTCTCTCAATGTAAGTCAAGTCATAACTGTGGCTTGAGAGTGCAGATTGAAAGTATGGGTTCCTGACATGGTGGCAAGCAAGCTTTGAGCCCTGCTACTCAAACTGCAACAGAATATATGAACAAAGTGTGCCTACTGTCTTCTAGTGTAAACTGTGGGGAAAAAAAAGCAGTACAAAGAAACCAAAGTGAAAATGTCCATGTGACACTGCAGTTTAAAATAATAGGTCAAGACAATTATAGCCTTATAGTGTCAACTTAAAAACTAAAAATATCCAGTTCAGTCCATTAGCTCTGTACTTTGTATGTGTTAAAAAAAAAAGTCTGAAGCCTGCATAGCATTAACATTCACATGCTGACTTGCCTTGCTTCATTTTGCATATAGTGGTTTCGAACTGAGAGCCTGTTTTAATATGAGCTGCTCTGTTTGTTCAGATTGGGATAATAACCAGAGCTGACGTGTGGAGGAAAGGAAAGACTTGTCACCTGATGGGCATCATTAAAAAATAAATAAATAAATAAAAGTTGAACAAGTGCATCTTTAACTGGGGACTTCTGCTTTCATTAGTGGTGTGTATAATTTCCATGGTCATTTTATACGTCTATGCCTGAAACAGAAGCATATGTTTGGCTTGTTTGGCATATAAGGGCTGTGGTTTGCTTGCTTGATCCATTTTGCATTGCAGAATATGTACTTTAACTAATTAAGCACAGATTGTGTTTTTCTTATTATTATTCATTTGTACCCTTTACCGATATATTTTGATGTTTATAAACATGCACATCTGTGATTGGTTAACCCTTTCTGCTGTTGAAACAGTTGCTACAAATAGATATAGTATTCCCATGGAAACTAGTAGCTGTCTGGGTTCCAATAAGCTGCTGCATGAATATGTAAAGGGCTTCCATGTACAGTATAATCAAATTCATAATTGCTGATGGATAGGTTGTCAGGAATTGTCATTTTGATTGCTGTCTGTTTTAAACAAAATGTCAGTGTGTGTAATGACACATGTAAAGGCACTGTAGCATTGTGATCTCATGGAAAGCAAGCAATATCATAACAGGAGAGAAGGCTCTGAATTGAATTTGTATCAGTGAGCACATTGACATGCAATACTGCCATGCTTTGAAACTGATTTAATTGTATTGGCAGCATGGTTTTCCAACCACTTGCCATTATAAAAGCTAACGTGCAGTTCGGTGGTTCACCCAGCAGAGGGCACACTTGGACTGGGGCAGGCTTGATACTTGTCATGGAATTAAACAGTGCAATGATTGTTTGCTCAAAGCCAGGCTGTGCCTCATTGTTTGGTCTATTATAATTAAGTAAACCCTGTGGTCAAGCAAACAATCCCAAATGGAAAAGAAAATAGCTCTCAATGTTGCTGTAATTGAATAAGGCTGGAATTCCAACCCTTGAAGCTTGAGCAAATCTGGGTCTTTCACAAATTGGACCAAATTCATTTAAGACTTTATCGAAAATACATGCTGCTTGCCAGCAATTATACAATTCAGCTGCAGTCATCCAAATGGCATTGATTAAAACTGACAGGTTAGCCAGATGGGGGCATCTTCTTTTTTTTTTTTTTTTTTGTAAAGTTTTAAATTATAACACGTAAAAAAAAGAAGAAAAAAAAGAAAACTAAAAAAAAAAGAATACAGGCAGGGAACATCTTAAAGACCTTTGTTGCTAAATGAGCCAGCTTTTTAGAGCAAAACATAATTGCGCTGACATTTCAGTAGACACAATCATGGTATGGTGGGATGGGGAAATGGAGATTGTATTTCAGTTTCTGCTTTGTATTTCAGTATCTATACTGGGGTAAAAATAAGACTCCTATTGCATTGCATTTTCACCCACCCCAGATTTTAATACAAACTTGATTTAACCACAGTGTATAGGTAACAAGCTCAGGTGTGTCTGATTAAACTCCCAGTAAAACCAGGAACTGCTCTGCAATGGGAGTCGGAGGTTAGTAATTTTAGTATGTTAGTAATTTCCTGGTGCAGGCTTTTAAAATGTAATAATAATAACAACAATAACAACTGTGTTTTAGTGTAGTGTATAGCCTCTTCTGAAAACCTCATAGTCAAGCATATTTGTACACAAGCTTTGCCATCTGTAATTGAAATGCATTATTACAATTTCACCCCACTCTGAGTGAACATTTTTAAACAAACATGTCTTTGGAGAGGGAGTCTTGAATCATTTGGTTTCTAGCTTTTGTATTGGCCTTGTTCCACGTTAGAGGATTTGTATTTGTGACATGCACACTTTCTAGAGCACTAGTTTGTTGGTTTCTAGGAATGAGGGCTGTTTAACATCTTGGAACAGTAGGTGGCAGTCTGTCACTGAAGTCTGCTTGGCTTACAAAATTAATTTTGCACATCAGCCCACTGAAAGGATGGCTTTATTTGTATCCTGTGCATTTTATTTCCTTGCTTTTTAAAGTTTAGTTTAACTGTTCATGCCTAATCTGCTGTTTATGTCGCCCTGTTTAAAATGTTACTCAGTGTTCATTCATGACAATAACAACACTGAACTTCGTTATAACTAGTAAACACTTTCGACAAACAGTTAATTGAATACTGTGTGGTCCGTGCAGGTTTGGTACATGTTTAGCAGAGTTGTGGCTTCAATAAAAATTACTTAGAAACTTTAAATCAAGTGCAAAGGGCTCTTCCAGTAACTTAAATGAATGTCTATAACAGTTGTCTTTTTTTCCTGTCCATTTTGGATGAAGCCTAGAGTGTGTAAATTGTCTGCCATCTAAGGTTGATGTTCAGCACTAAAGGAATATATTCCAGTAAGGGCCAGAGCTCTATACAGCCATGCATTTATCACTTTACAGGGATCCAGGGCACAGTTAACAGGACTATTTTTAGGTATTTTGGGTATAAGAATATGCTGTATGCAGGACCGGATTAACGCAGGGGCTTTAGGGACTGCACCCCAGGGCCTCAGATTTTGAGGACCCCTAGTGGTTTGCAGAGGTATTCACCCCCTACCAATAATGTCACTTTTTGTTGAATTACAAATAATATGTGCACAGTTTTTCAAACACACTTTTTTTATTCAAAGCTGTAGTGGTTAAACTGAACAGTGTTATATGAGGAGGAGGTTAAATGTCAGCAAAATTTACCGGTTGCATAAGTATACAGCCTGTTAAATCAGTGCTTGATGGACCTTTTGCAGCAGTTACTGCTGTGGGTCTTTTTGGATAGGTTTGTACTAGCTTTGCACGGTAGGATGGTGAAATTTTTGCCCATTCTTCACAGGAAAATTGCTCCAGTTCTGATATGTTTGTTGTTAATCGTCGATGGACCGCAATCTTCAAGTCTTGCCATAAATTTTTGATTGGACTCAAGTCAGGACTTTGACTGTGCCACCCAAGAACATTAATTCTCTTCTTGTTCAACCACTCCACTGTGGCTTTGGCTTTGTGCTACAGGTCATTGTCCTGCTGAAATGTGAATTTCCTCCCCAGTTTCAGTCTTGGCTGACTCAAACAGGTTTTCCTCAAGGATTCGGCTGTACTTTGCACCATCCATTCTCCCCCTCTATTCTGACAAGATTCCCATTACCTGCTGTAGAGGAGTTTCCTCATGACATTATGCTACCACTGTCATACATGACAGTTGGGATGGTGTTGACTGGGTGATGTGCAGTGTTGGGCTTGTGCCAGACGTAACGCTTGGAATGTAACAGAAAAGTTACATTTTTGTCTGGTCTGTCTACATGCTTTTTTGCAAACTCCATACGTGCTTTAAGATGAGGCTTTTTGAGTAATGGCTTCTTTCTTGCCACCCATCCATACAGACCAGCTTCGTGTAGGGACCGATTTATTGTTGATGTGTGAACACTGACTCCCATCTCAGACAGAGAACTTTGCAGATCTCTCAAGGTCATTGTTGGCTTCAGAGTGACATCCTGAAACAGTTTTCTGATTTCCCAGCTGCTCAGTTTGGGAAGGCGACCTGATCTGGGTAGTATGATGCATCTTCTACTTCTTAATGATAGACTTCACTGTGCTGAGAGGGATAATCAGCACCTTTTGAAAAGTTCTTGTACCCTTCTCCTGCTCTGTGCCTCTACCACCTTATCCCTGACTTGTTTCGAAAGCACTTTGGTCTTCATGGTTGCTTTGTTGGATCACTATGTGAGTTGCAGCTTGAAAGTCTGTATGTACCTGAGGGAAATTCTCTACAAGTTAAACCACTTTGAGTACACACATGCTGAAATCATTTCACAAATGGTGTCACCTTTCAAACAAATCATTTGTACCTGAGCTAATTTAGGGCTGCAGTAGCAAAGGGGTTGAGTACTTGTGCAACTGAGAGTAATCTTTTTTTCTCTGTAAATCTTACTTATTTATATTCTATGTTCATTTTTTTACTTTATCAATGTGGAGTAGTTTGTGTAGATTCTACATGTAAAGTCTAATTTGAAAGCGTCATGGAGTACGCTAAGGTGCCAACAAAATGTAAAAACTTTGCAGGGGGGTGAATACTTCTGCAAACCTGTGTGTGTGTGTGTGTGTGTGTGTGTATAGTATACAGTGCCTACAGAAAGTTTACACCCCCTTGAACTTTTTTTCACATTTTGTTGTGCCAGTGCCTCAGTTTCATGCATTTAAATGAGGAATTTTTTCCACTTATCTACACACCATACTCCACACTGTTAAGGAGAAAAAAGTTTTTATTGAGAAAAAAATTATATATTAAAAATACAAAACTGAACGATCATAATTGGATAAATCTCCACCCCCCTGGGTTAATACTTGGTGGAAGCACCTTTGACAGCAATTACAGCTGTGAGTCTGTTGGGATAGGTCTCTACCAACTTTGCACACCTGGATTTGGTAATATTTGACCATTCTTTACAAAACTCTTCAAGCTCTGTCAAGTTCCTTGGGGAGCGTTGATGGACAGCAATCTTGAAGTCATGCCAAAAATTTTCAATTGGATTTAGGTCGGGCCTCTGATTGGTGCCACTCGAGGACATTTACCTTTTTGCCACTCCATTGTATCTATGGCTGTGTGCTTTGGGTCGTTGTCTTGCTGAAAAGTGAACTTCTGTCCCAGTTTCAGCTTTCTTGCAGAGTGCAGCAGGTTTTCCTCAAGACTTATCTGTACTTTGCTCCATTCATTTTCCCTTCTATCCTGACAAGTGCCCCAGTCCATGCTGATGAGAAACATCCCCATGCTGCCACCACCATGCTTCACAGTAGGGATGGTGTTCTTTGGGTGATGCACTGTGTCGGGTTTGCGCCAAACATAACACTTTGCATTTAGGCCAAAAAGTTCCATTTTAGTTTCATCAGACCACAAAAATTTTGCCACATGGCTACAGAATCTCCTAATCGTTCTTCCATACAGGCCAGATTTGTGGAGTGCTTGGGATGTTGTTGTCGCATGCACACTTTGACCAGGCTTGGCCATAAAAGCCTATAGCTCTTGCAAAGTTGCCATTGGCCTCTTGGTAGCCTCTCTGATCAGTCTCCTTCTTGCTCAGTCTCCAGTTTAGAGGGACGGTCTGATCTAGACAGGGTCTTGGTGGTGCCATACACCTTCTACTTCTTAATAATCGCCTTGACCGTGCTCCAAGGGCTATTTAAAGCCTTTTGATATTTTTTTTTTATACCCATCCCCTAATCTGTGCCGCTCAACATCTTTGTCCTCGAGTTCTTTTGAAAGCGCCTTGGTGATCATGGTTGAGTCTTTGCTTTTAAATGCACTACCCAGTAGAGGGAACCTACAGGAACTGCTGAATTTATCCTGAAATCATGTGACTCACTACAAGTTAACACAGGTGGAGGCCACTTAACTTGGTGTGTGATTTTGAAGGCGATTGGTTACACTTGAGCTAATTTAGGATCGCTGTTACAAGGGGGGTGGTCACTTATCCAATCAATCTATTTCAGTTTTTATTTTTAATTAATTTTCTACAAATTTCTAGATTTTATTTTTCACTTGGAAGTTGTGGCATAGGATGTTTAGATAAATGAAGAAAAAAAACTATTTTAATGCATTTTAGTTTCAGGCTATAGGGCAACAAAAGATGGAAATTTTGAAAGGAGGTGTAGACTTTCTATAGGCTCTGTGTGTTTGTGTGTATATATGTATATATATATATATATATATACACACACACACACACACATACATATATATATATATATATATATATATATATATATATATATATATATATATATATATAGAGCGGTATAAATATACACTTTTTTTTCGAATAAAATATCTAGAATACATAAGCAGCATGTGAATGTATGGATCGGAACAACAGAGCTGTTTTACCAAGCGCTATGGTGTTGGAGGAGCAGTGGCTGCCTGATCATATGTCTTAACCTGCGATCATGTCACGTGCCACCTTTATCAGTTGCGCCGCGGTGCGAACGTGACGCAGATCAGAACCGGTAAAAATGTCTGACAGAGCAGCACCTAGAAAGTATGAGAGCAGTGCTAAAAAGCAGAAACACAGCAAGTGAAATGTCATTGGGAAGTTAAGCAAAACACCAAAGCTGGCATGCTATTGTAATAAAATACCAAGAACCGTATGCCAAGGTACCAGTACTTCAGAAAATACATTGGAGAAAAATCAACAGGAGGAAACGTCCTAAGGATTACTGTGGGGCAATTTACATGAAGAAATTGACTCTTGGTAGTACTTTTGGGTTATGAGTTTCCATGTAGTTTTCTTTTGGCCTGAGAAATTCTTGTTTCAAATGCAAATAACCTAATTAATATTAAAATATGTGAGGGTATATTTAATGTTTTTTAGCAATTTTTAGCTTGTGTTAAAACACAGCCTGCCTCATTTGGGCCAATAATAATAAAAAAAAAAAAAAACAACATCAGAACCGCTGTGTACTATCCTTGTATTGTTTGCTAAACATTTTTTTTTTACTGGATATTTATTACAAACCTAAATACACGTACATATAATATTATACAAGCTTTCCTACAGAACCATAGCTTCAACAATTATTGTGATCCAAGAGAGGTAAAATATCAGCATTTAGGTTAATGATATAAAAATGATCCAGTCAAAAGTTTAATACAGCAGTACATTTTTTAAATATCGGTAGTATATCTACAATAGGCTTCCATACCAGCCCGCATTTCCCATTTATGACCCACCACCGCCACCACGTTCTTCTTGTTCAAATTCGTGAAACTAGCAGTTTTTATTTTCTTTTTAATGTTTTCATACTTTTAAAACAAGTCTTGCTCAGTGAATTAGACTCAGACCTGATGTTGTCTGTAGCCCGCAGCAATAACACAGTTATGCTAATATAATACATATTTTGGTACAAGTGTCACTTCTTTTCCCCATGGTAAGATACAGTACCCATGATAGATGCCGCTTAAGGCTAGTGTACAATGAATTGCATCTTATTTCTAAGGGACAGAACAGTCTAGGCTAAAGCGATCAGGAAGATAGCAAAAAATAAGTCATTTGTTATTTATTGATGTATTTATTGCAATGGGCATTTTTATTTTTTTTTGTAGTAGCTTCAGTATTTTATAACCCTACTATAAAACCATTTAACTACACAGGAGTTTTTATGTCAAATGGCAATAATCTGAAACTGTATAATGGTGTCTTCGATCTTCACTCAATCCCCTCGCTAAATTTGTGCCTTGCAAAAAAATTGTGCTTTGGCACAAAATGAGAGATATTCCATAACGGCACAAAGCATAGACATTGGAATATAGCAGTTTTTTGAGCAATTCGCAAATCTGTTTGTGCCTCGTAAAACCGTCTGCGCATTCACTACCAATATAGCAACTGCACACAACAGCCAAGCGAGAATGCAGAATGATGGACAGTCAGTATTAGTAATGCGACAGGCTGCTGTCATTGGTGTTGCCACAGTATGTACCGATGTGACAGCAAGTGAGACCACACAATATATCGTGCATACATACATACGGACCGTTCAAATACACAATTGGCTCCATAGCTAGGCGCCAACTTTTCAAATTAATGTACTGATAATGCCACTGTTTTATTGAATATGGACAGTATTGTATCACAAGGAAATACTATATAGGTTTCTTTAAAGGCCAGCTGATCCGACATAGCTGTATGTTTTTGAAGTAAAGTTAAAAAAAGGCTTTGGATACTGTCTGTCTTTTCTGAATGATTTTTTTTAGCCGTGCCGTGACAAAGTCTAGCTACTGTGGTAGCACACTCTCTCATTTATATATGTAACGAGTTCATTCACCTGCTAAGTTAACATCAATCAAGCATTTCAGAAATTACTGTACAGTTAACAGAACGGTTTGTCACGCCTCAGCTAACTTATGATTGGACTGCTGCAGAGAAAATACGGGTATTTGATTGGTTTATCGTATCACTGGTCTGACTTTAGGAAAACGTTAGCATGCCTTTCACAGCAAGAGTCCGTGTTTGGTTCTCTGAACTGCAGCTGGCCACCCCTCACCCGTAATGCACAGCAACCTATGGAACAGCCAAATAAAGCAATGGGCCACAAGATGATTGTATGACCTATCTATACAATTAATTTACAGATGTGTGGCAACACACAGCAAAGATAACAGGCAGGACCCCCCCCTCCCCTCTTCATCCTTCTCTCAGTCTTCATTTCCATACTTTGATGGTACACGTTGGATGCCGATATGTCTGTAGAGCAGTGAAGAACACATATAACTGTATATGTAAACACACTACCGCTGTCCATCATATCATAAGAACATAAGAAAGTTTACAAACGAGAGGAGGCCATTCGGCCCATCTTGCTCGTTTGGTTGTTAGTAGCTTATTGATCCCGGAATCTCATCAAGCAGCTTCTTGAAGGATCCCAGGGTGTTAGCTTCAACAACATTACTGGGGAGTTGATTCCAGACCCTCACAATTCTCTGTGTAAAAAAGTGCCTCCTATTTTCTGTTCTGAATGCCCCTTTGTCTAATCTCCATTTGTGACCCCTGGTCATATCAGTACAGTGATAAAATACATAACTGATCCGCCCATCTGGATGGGGGAGGTGGGGGGGTGTTGTCGTTCTGTACTATTGTACGTTTGTACTATTGTACCCAACTCCAGAGACTATTTGAGCCAGCGGTGTGCAGTTATTGGAACTAGCGCTTCGCAATTATCGCACAGATATTGGTATATTCAGATGAATTAGGGCTTTCGCCCAATTCAAATTTGATTGCGCTACGTGAATATTGAATGTTCACCTAGAATACATTTGCATCACATGTTTCTAATTACCAATTCATTACCATATGCTAATAGGACCGTATTAAAGGAACAGAAGGAAGGAATTGTGCTGGACAGAGGGTAGAGCATGTTTCCACACTCGTCTGTTGGGCATGGGAATATGCTATAAACGTCACTATGATATGAACATGTTATATATGTTATGGAAACAAAAAAATAGGCTTGTTGCTTGTATGTTTTTGCTGCAAATTGACTGTGGTGATGCAGTATATAGGTTTGCATCACCATCAACTTTAGGTAAACTGGACTAGCTATATCATGCAGCATTGAAGTATAATACAAAAACAAGATGTAACTGTATATTATATGATTTGGTAGGCTGGACTTCTTTGGCTTTACTCAGGTTGAAGCACTGGTATGTAAGGCTATTCATTGTAAATTGTATGAATATACATATTTAAATGAATACCTTACAGCTTCCCATAGTAACCATAGCCTCAGATCTCATTCTTTTTTGCATTTTTAAATCCCAAATGTGCGTACCGAGGCTGGTAAAGGATCCTTTGCTTATTATGCCCCATGGTCCTGGAAGGAGTTCCAGTCCAAACTAAAGCTACAGACCCATATATATTTATTGCAATTTAAGAGTAAACTGCATGATTTTGTGACTGAGTGTTATAATTGTTTTAAATAGTTGACTACTTTAGTGTATTTTGTTTTAAATGTGATATATTGTTTTAAATGTGATTTGCCTGTGTCTTAATTGTATTTTATTGTGTATTTGTTCTTGTTGTCCAATTGACTTGCTGCTGCCTGCTTGGCTAGGTCTCACTCGTAAAAGAGGTTTTAATCTCAATGTGACTACCTAGTTAAATAAAAACTATTATATTAAATAAAATATATATATATATATATATATATATATATATATATATATATATATATATATATATATATTCTGGTATTATACTGTTGACTGTTGAACTACTAAATAACTGAGGAAAAAAGGAAGATATTGCATAGTCAGCAACCAGTTTGGGCTCATACAAGTACTAATATATTTCTGCAGTTTTTGCAAAGTCTTTGTTGGGCACACAAGCCATCGTCTTATATATTATAGATTATAAAACGATGACTCGTGTGTCTAGAAAAAAAAACTGGTTTTCTGAATAAGCTGTCTAGAAGGGCTAGTATTCCTATCGTATTCTAATACTAAGTGGGTATTTTGTATCACGTTTTCAGAATACTGGTATCCAGAATACAGACGGATTCATTTGGGAATACCCTGCTTACATGGCATGGAATAGCTATTCAAATTTCCCAATATTCCGAATACAACTGGAATCCTGATAGAACAGGACAACCGGAACAGGTGACTGGATAGCAATACTGGTGCAGTCAATTGCACCTATCACGAGTGGCAGGTGCGCGACCTCATAAAAACCCTGCATTATCTCCTCCGTTTGCTCTGGTACTGGGGAATTTAATATGTTCCTCAGCACATCGCATCAACGCGGTTATGAACTGGTCAAGGTGGCGGGACACGGCTGACTGGGTGATCCCCACTGTATCACCTGCTACCTTCTGGAAGGTCCCGGTAGCCAAGAAACACATACAGACTGACACTACCAATTGCTCAGACAAGGCATGACTGTGCAGGTTTGTTCTGTCCAGGTCATCATGCAGCATGTGGCATAGATGAGTCAGCATGTCTCGGTCGAGACAATACCTGGACACAACTTGTTCATTGCTGAGCTCCTCATATGTATGCCGAGGCCGGTACGCCCTTTCAGCATATCTTCACCTATATCGGGGTTGCTGTTGCTGGGTGTGCCTTGCATCATTCAAATCCAAATGTTGATGCATGCTACCCACGTTTCCCGTTGTTGCCTGTTTGTAGTCATTGCTGGAATGGTAGTGTGAGTGGAGTTAACATAGTCCTTTTACAATCATTATTCTGCGTGTCACAAACCTGGTTTTGTGCTTGGCGCATACCTTCGAATATACCAGGATCACACATATTGCCGGCCACTCCCCCCATATTGCATGATGCATACATTTTATTTCTGCACCGCGCAGAATGGATTGTGACACGCAAAAGGACGTTTCAAATATAGCAGCTTGGCACAATTTCGGCACAACGGCCATTTGCGACGAGCATACCCCTCTGCACGATGCACAAACCTTTCGAATATGGGGCCCTAAGCCCCTTGTATGCTTATTTTTTTTTTCCTATTTGGTCAAAGAAGCTTGCCAATAGTATTGCTTTTGCACAGTCTTCAGTTATAGAAGAAAGTTGCGCGAGGTTACGTCACAAATGGGATTTTCTTTTTAAATCTTGTAAGTATAAGTTACGATTTCCGGGTATGTTTCCATGCAGAAAAAAAAAACACGCACATAAATACTGAATGTAGAAAGAGAATGAGTGACGACTTTCTAAGCTGCGTGGAAACCTGGCCAACGTGAGTTAATGGCAAGTCCTAACTTTTTCATTAAGAGAATTCATAAGAGATGAGGACAACACATTTCCAGATAACTTGCTTTTGCGACAAGAGTCTGCAGTTTGCATTTCCCATTTTGTATTTGACACTGCCAGTAACTAATGCTGTAGACAAACTGACAAAAACTGTTGCTGATTCATACATCGAGTAAGTAAAATATAGATCAGCTAAGACTGAACAGTTTGACATTAATAGTAATTCGAGTGTGGTGGTAGTAAAACAGTAAGGGTAAGGAATTGAATATGCAGGGCGGGCCCCCAAAACGATAACAGCCTGGGGTCCCCATTACTCTTAATCCAGCCCTGGCTGTATGCATTGGGCATTCTAGCTTCAGAAACGAATAGGGAGTGTAGTATAGCTGAGACTGGTGCTCATGTTCCATATGTATGTTGTGCATGTGTAACAAGACTTGTAATGGGGAGTATGAGTGGTTTTATATGCCAAAATAAAATAGCTATATAAAACAAAACTGTTTATAAACATGTAATTGGATTGCAATACATGGGTATTGCCATATCATTAATATTTGTGCCAAAAGAAGCTTTTTTTTTTTTTTTTTTTTTACTATTTACTTTTACTGAATTGGTGCAGTTTTGGTTACCAATGAACATGATTACAGTGGAAATCCACTACGTAATGGAGACTGAAATGATATAGTGACAAAGGAAGACTTGACTGTTAATAATTACTTTGGCAACTGTGGAACCTACCTGGCACCTCCATTTAAAGACAGGGCCTATATGTTACCGGGATGCATCCATTAGTTATTAATGCACGGTGTATGCCGGCCTAATGGAGGGTGTAAGATTGAAGGCCTATTCTTTTTTTTGTTTTGTTTTGTTTAGTGAAGAGGCTTGTGAAACCTGTATCACTGTTGCATGATATTGTATCATAATGAACCTCAGTCCACATTATCTAGATATTATATATATATATATATATATATATATATATATATATATATATATATATATATATATATATATATATAATTTTTGTCTTTGTCAGAAAAAAGTTCTTACAACAGCTTTGACTATTTAATACATATCTGATGCAGAGGACGTTTCTTAAAAAGGATTGTACTATTGTTACATTAAATATTGACGCTGAACTAAAATGAATTTGATCTTGGATGTCAGGATAAGTTAAATTGGTGAGAGCAAGGCCATAGGGTGCTTAGCGCAGCAATCCACCTCTTAATGTGTAAGAGACACAAATTAGATTCAGACTTAAACATCTACATAAAACTCTTCTAGGCTTCTGTTAGGAATCTAGTTTTGTGTATAGTTGCGTTCTGTGATTCTCTCCATCACTCTAAGTAATTGTTACACCACTACTAAATACTCTTTACACAAAGCCCAGGGATGGTTTATTTTGGTTCACAAGTAAGTTAACTTAGTAGGTAAACAGGTAAGCCCACTAGGTAGACCAATAACAAAAAATATTGGCAGTGAACTTTTTTTATTTTTTATTGGGGACTTTATGATGGCTATTTCACCACCCTAATTTGTATATAATCATACAACATAAAAAAAATAAATAAATGTTGACTGTCAGACATTGTTGTTATTGATCAGTTGGTTAGCGTGAGTCTAGTGGCTTAATTCAGGGCTGCTACTACCTATTCTCTAAGTTATACTGGTAGAGAATGAAGTGAATACTGACATTCAAGGGTGAATGTGTCTGTAGCAGGGCGGTAGGAAAGACAGGGGCAGAGGGGGAAACCCCATTATAAAATAAACAAACACCTAGAAATAGCAGAGCTTTCCTGCCGCCCTGCTACAGTCATTGAATAATTGATTGTGAATATTTATTTTATTTAATCTCTTTGGTAATTCTTTACCTGTCTAACAACAATGACATCACCAGACAAGCTTTTCATAATCAACACGTTTTTACTTCTAAACCGCTTCTAGTGTTGTTTTCTGTCATACCACAGATCCAGTAACCTAATCTAAACACAGGGCTGCTTGTTAATAGATAAACTTTGTTTCTAAAACAAAATCTAATGCTGTTTTTTATAGGGATACATTAGCACAACGCAAGACCATATGCCCCATATACAAGAGAATGACTTTTAGTGTCTAGACTGAAGAATCCTTTCCCTTATTTAGGAAATTACACCACCTTTTTTTCTTTAAATTTGAACAGTAAAAACAAGCAACCAACACCATTCAAAAAAGGGCCAGGAGTTCAAATCCCAGCTGAGTCACTGACTCAGTGTGTGACTCTGAGCAAGTCACTTAACCTCCTTGTGCTCCATCTTTCAGGCAAGATTGTTGTTGTAAGTGACTCTGCAGCTGCTGCATAGTTCACACACTCTAATCTCTGTAAGTCGCCTTGGCTAAAGTCTTCTGTTAAGTAAACAAATAATAAATAATAATAATCTCAAAAGTTGTTGTTATTATCCAGAAAGATTACATGTCTGAAAGAGAATGTAGCCAAGATGACTGCAAACCAGGGGAAGGGAAGAATATGTTTTGCTACTGTAATACCTGTGTGTAGTATTCTATTACAGATATCTGTAACCCTTAATGATTGCATAACTGAAAAAGGGAATGTTACACAGGCAACGAAGAGAGAGAATGGAGGCTACCTGGTGACCAAAAGTTGTTGTTGTTAATATTATTATTATTATTATTATTATTATTATTATTATTATTATTATTATTATTATATTGGACTTTCTTGTTACGCTTTTGTAGCTCAATAAGCATAGAGTGAAAGGTTAGAGTCACATGGCTGCACTCCATCCTCATTACCAAACCGTCTGCTGCAACAGCATCCCTCCTATTTGCAACAACTGCAAATCCAATGAAAATGACCTTCATTAGAGGATGCACCCATTTATAATGTTAAAAAAGAAAAACAACCTTGCTCCCCAGTTGTGAGTTTAGCTTGTTCAGTCATTGAAACACATAATTTGCAAGATTGTGCAATAAACTAAGCACACCCAATCCTGGAAGATGTACTGCAGACATGGAGCTGTGGAGAGAATCTGTTCAGGTATTAACAAAGGGGCTGAATTGTGCGAGGGTTAAAGTTAGTTGTCATGTATTCTTTTTTTTTTTTTTTTTTTTTTTTGCAGTGGACTGATATTCATAAATACATACAGGCAACAAAAGATACAGTGTAAAAAGCCAAGCTGAGCCAGGGGGCACAGCACAGGGCAAAGGAAGCTGCATTGCTCAGTGGAAGACTCCCAGGTTGCTCTTGAAAGAGCCAGGGTGCTGTGAAACGCAGCATGCCGGTTTCGAACCTTTGTTACAGAGCGAAAGGTTATGCTCGCTACTATCATAAGGTTTTTTTTTGCTAATTAGGCAGTGTCAGTTCCCCAGTGCTGGTAGCTAGAGATATTTGGTGGCGTGCATCAAATGTCAATGCAAAGAGGCATTGTGTATATCTCTGTGGAGAGTCCATGCATTAATTAGCTTGTATACCAATTTTCATTTTATTTAATCTGATGAAATATCCATTTGCATCATTCCACACACAAAAACATTATTTATAATATGCCTACAAATATATTGGCTTGTCAGTGCATTGTTTTGTGTGGGGACTGCAATTGAATTTAACTGTTAATATTCAAAACGTCATGCTACTAAATCAAGACAATAGATATCATTGAAACTTCGGCCTATAGATAATACATTGAATGAGATGAAAGCCGTCTTTTTACCTGACGGTCTTAATGTGGCATGTACAAGTTGAGGTGTAAATCCTCTGTATTGCTTTTCTCTGGGATGGGACTTGATGGGTTTCTGTTTTGAGGTTAGCATTTGTAAAGGTTCTGGGAAATAGAAAAAAGAAAAACCCTTTCACTCCATTCGTGTGTCATATTCCCTCAAGACCATTGTGAGCCCACTCGAGGGGTTATGGGAATGGTGGAAATCAAATAAAACAGCACAGTCCAGTTGCTGTAGTGCAAAACACTTGAGTAGTGTGTTTTATTGTTTTAACAAAGAATTTGCAAAAAGGTGGTGAGGAAAAACAAGTGGTATCAAAAGTCTTCGATTGATATTTTAGCGTATTCAGTAGTCCTCGGAGTACACTGAAAGTACGAAACATACATGATTAAATTTCCCTCCTTTCTTCCTGATTCCTCCTGTCTCGCCAGTCTGGAAGTTTGAACACCAACCTTGAGCACAACAACGCAGTCCCCTTTGTACTCGAAACCCCGCCCCTGAGATCAGTGGAACACCAGTTCGCTAGCCTCTGGTGTTCTTAATACACTTTACCTCAGTGCACTGGGTTAGCGTACCCACACTGTTGCCCCACACAAAGATGGAATCCTGTAAAAGTGTAGCATGCGTTACCGTCACATGATCCTGTGTAGGAACCCTTGGACTGGCCCAGCGCCATTTGTTATTGGGAGGCTGAATTACAACAAGAGACTCCTACTCCTGCAAGAGAGTTTTCTCCTATCATATGTCATTCCAGTTACATCCTGCCCCTGATGTGCTTTATTGTCTCACACAGAATGGATACATCATTACAGCTTGTTTAAAAAACATAGGCTGTTATTCTCCATTGTTATAGTATCATAGTTAGTTTATTGGTTGTTTAACTACTGATTGCTGTTGCTTGTTTTTGTGCCGTTGTAACTCATGCAGCACAGAAAAGGGCTATATGTTAGCGCTTCTCCAAGTCAGGAGATGCTATCTCTTCTGGCACAGAAGTGGCTTGCAGTTATAAATGCAGAAGAGGAGAAATGTCATGATTGACGAGCATGGCAACATTACTATCCTGTCACTCATCATGCGCTCCAGTGCAGTATTGATTCACATGAGAGGAGCGTGTCGGGCAGGTAGACAGGAAGGAAAGGAGTCTTGGTATGGATAATAGCTGTGCAGATGTAGTTTCCATTAGGTATTTTGTTAATCACCTCTATAAAACACACACCAGACTGTTGACCCTGAACCTCAGCTTTCCAGATCTTTGACCGTAGACCGACCCATTAAATTTGAGCAGTGTTGGACACTTTGGATTCATTGTTTGTGTTGTTGGTGGTGTTTTAATATGCCTTTCTACACCTGCACTGCCACCTAGGGCAAGTGTAGTAAGTCCTGTGTTTACTAAACAAGCAGTGCTAAAGGATAATGTAATACCTTGGCAACGTTGATAGCAAGATGGGTCTCTTTCACTTAGAGGTAGGTTTTGATGTTACCAGGAAGCAGTCCTTTGCCCTCAGCTATTGTTGCTGCATTAGAATTGTTGTTTTCAAAATGCCAAGATCAGGGTTTGAGAATTCTACTGAAATTTTAATGCATATTTTGCCCTAGATTTGAAATATGAATGCAGAGAACATTTGTGATACATGTCAATCTAAGGCTGCAGTCACAAGGAAAGTGAAGGAAGGTAAATCACCTTTGTAGTTAGTCAAGAATGCATTAAAGGTTTTGTTGCATGTATCTTTTAGACACATGAAAAAAAACCCAACTCTGTGGCAGTGTTGTTTGCATTCATTTTCGTTAGATTAAAAGCTGGTTTGTGCTAGCGGCATTTAAAATCTTCACTGAAGGTCAAGGATTAAGGTATTTTGTCAGTAAAATGTTGACTGAAACTAAGCAGGTGCGCCTGACCTTGGCTGACAGAAGAGTCACAACTCAGGAAAGCAGATGACATGGATAAGATTAAACTCCAGCCTTGTTGTCATGCTATCTGACCATGCTTCTTAGTCAATCTACTGGTTTGCAGTGTGGCATCTAAAACAGATGATAATAATAATAATAATAATAATAATAATAATAATAATAATAATAATAATAATAATACTCTATGCAGCTTGAATGGTAATATGCAGTAATGAAGTATGCTAATGATGGGCATGCAGAACTGTACTGCATGCCCCCAGCCTTGATACACAACACACTCCCAATAAAGACAAGATCAAGAATCCACTCGCCCACAGCACATAAACATTAAGAACCTTTAATATAACCCTTTAGAACGATATGTGCCAATCAGCATACACATCGTGCAAGGCGGGCCAGTTGTGGAGGGGGGGTGGGGGGTGGAACAGCACAGCACTGGAGCTCCAAAATGCAAACGGACAGGGAACATTAAAACACTCAGCTCCTCTACGCTCATTTTAAAATAGAACCTACAGAAAATTACTGTAGCTTGAAGATTGTTATGTGGCATTGACCTAGTACCCCCCCAATCCTTCTTTAATTTAGAAAAATTCTCCCTTCATATTCACTGCAAATTAAAAGTATCTGTAGTGTTTCCTGAAGCTGGCATATGTCAAGCTGAGACTTGCTTTACCAGTCAGATATGCCGGTCTCTACCATCCCTGTGACATTGAGATATGAGATTGTAGATAACAGTATCTACTTTTCTCGCTCAGTCGTTCAGTAAACACCGAAGAGGTTTCACGGGGCTGTATTTAACAGTTACCGTAACGGTTTCATGCATTTAGTTGTTCAAGGTTGCAGCCTATAATAGTTGCACTAGGGAATATCATACTCTGTGTTGCAGTCTTTGCCATAAGCAATATCTGGAACTGCCTGTATGTATCTGTTTTAACCCTTGGATGTCCAGTAGTGGCATAGTGAGTACAAGCAGTATTAGGGCATTTTGCAAGTATAGATTATCTCATCTGCAACCACATTGGCATTTTCCAAAGTAAAAAAAAAAAAAAAAATGGGTCACGGTGCTGATAGAACCCTACTCTTGTGACAAACGTCTGACTTCAGAGCTACCACTGGATACTGATTAGATAGTGTATTTGAATTACATTGTTTGGAAAGGTTTGCATCTCCAGATGTCATTGTGATCTGCTTTGTCGTGCTGTTGGAAGTTGTCTACGTTCACATGCACTAACACCAACAAAGGCAGCGGGTGAAACTACTGTCTACTTTACTTGGGGTTGATTTGATCAAACTAGTTTGTATCTTGCCGGGATAACACAGAGCTGCATTTTATTGAAGAATGTTAAGCCTAGGGCACACAAGAGTGGCATGGCACCGCTAGCGGGGAATGGCAAAATACTGCACATATCGCTCACCTTTTATTTCAATTAGATTGAACACACATTAACGAAAAAATTATGTTGTGGAAAAATGTCGCAGCGGCATAGTTTTACAATGCCAAAATGTCGCTCGGTGAGTGATATTTTGCTGCTCAAACATTTTGCAGCGGCAAATCTGGGTATAGCCAATCAGGTCCATGGTGTGGGATACGTCATGTCTTGATGAACTTGAATATCCATCAACAGGGAGGAGCTACTTATAGCTATTTTCTCAGCATCCAGAGCTATTTGATTTTAAAAATAAGAATTTCAAGGATGCTGGCTATGGGTCTATTGAATGATCCAAAACAAATACTAACCGCCTACACCCTGCATTAGTCCAGATACATCCAGTTCCAAGCCCACTGATTATTGTGTATACAATTACGAAGAATGTGATCCCTTTTGTCCTTAATAGGAACTCCTGCTACACATGTGCTACACCTTTGTTTTCACTAGTGAAAGAAACCTGAAAGTTAATCAGAAAGTCGGAGCAATAGCCCTATTCCACGGAGTGTGGGGAGGATAAACATTCCTCACTGGTGATTAAAAAATAACCTTTAAACTAACAGAGAAGCTGTTAGCTCTGCCCTTTCATGCCTGCAGATGCCATTTCAGACTAAAGTCTAATGATGATACAATAGTTGGAAGGCAATTAAACAAACGATAGATCGATCCCAAAACATCAGTTGCATTGAAAAATTGCCAGGCAAATGCTACCCTGATAATTTAGACTCATTAACTTGTCTTCCATTTTGCAGAAAGCACTTGCTAAGTCAATTTTTCGTAAGACGTATGTTTATATATGTAGGCATTGGTAAGGACAGTCAATAGGTTAACTCTAATATTATATAAAGTTGAACATTGATCCAGTTCATTCTGGAAGGTGCCCAAGTCCCTGTATTTTAAACATCCTGTTAATTTGCTGTAATTCGTCGCTTGCCTACAATAATTACAGGTGTAATAGCAGCAGGCGAAATAGATCCTTCATGTTTTCCTTCATGATCCTACTTTTTTTTTTTTTTTTTAATATACAGGGCGTGAACTGTTGCCACTGAAAGTTTCCCTTTTAGGAATTGCCAATCATTTTGTCAGCTGCTCCAGCTCTAACCCTTCATATGACATGTAGGTAAATGGAAGATGGTGTTACTGTGATGTTGGCAATTGCTGTACATGTTCTTTCCCTGAAGTTATTGAGTGGGCAGCACTGTATTAGCTTGCAGAACAGTGACACACCCTTTTTAATCTGGCAATACTGTATGCAATATACTACTCTGCATAATAATAATAATGTGTGTGTGTGTATGTGTGCGTGTGTGTGTGTGTATATATATATATATATATATATATATATATATATATATATATATATATGTTTAATTGTTTGTTGATAATTAATAATTCGAATCAAAGCCAGCATCACTAACATTGTGTGAGCATCTTCAAGTATATGTTTGTCTGTTCAAGTCAGAAAAAAGGGGGGGGGGGATTGGTCCTAATTTAATATTTATATGTGTAGTGGTATTTTATCCACTGTTTGGATGACCCTGATATGTCCAAACGATGGAACAAAGAAAGAATGTGGGTGAATATACCCATTTGAAAATGGAACCCAATAACTGCTAAACATAGACTCTGGTCTTAATATGGTGTATAAATTATTTTCTGACAATAGCATCATCTACCTCAACATAATTTAAATGACAAACACCGTGTGCCTAGTTGTTTATGGAGATCTCTACCCATATGGAATACCATCTCTAGGGTATATATATAACTATATATATATATATATATATATATATATATATATATATATATATATATATATATATATATATATATATATTTTAGACTGTTAATCATGAGTCCTGAAATAAAGCATGGGTAATTAGATCTGAAAATCCTTCTTAAAGCTAATGTCCCCAAATGTATTTATCTGTATATCTATCTATATTTCCACTGTAATAAGTTGGGTCTCAAGGTTTGAACTGGGATTCACAAACTTTGTTGGCTCAAGCATCCTGACTGAGGACTCCCACACAGATGAGAAATCTTGTTCCCTTTACCTCCATAATATACATACTGTTAAAAACATTATGAAGTGATGACTTATTAACCAGCAATACAGCTTTACTGACAGATGCTTCAGCTGCAGTAGACAATCTAAAAATAAATAAATAAATAGATCTTTGTCTCTCCTTATAACTATGGCTTTAAAACTGCAGGTTTATGTTCCCTTGTGGAAAGTTGATCTAAACTATGTAATAAACTTAAAAAAAAAAAAAAAGTACTTTGTATAAATATTATTTAAAATTTAAAAATTTAAAAAAAACATATCTTGCTAATTGAATGCTATTTTTTGATTCAAAATGAACTCATAAATGATTTTAATGCTTGCACAAAGGAAAATGTATTTTGAGTGTGAAACTTGAATACAAAATAATCCCATCTCCCCCTTCCTTTGATATGATGTTTAGTTAATGCTGTTTGAATGTTTGTGACAGCCTCCTTGAATCTCCAGAGATGGTTTTGACAGTGACAAGGGTTTGATCTGTGTGGCCCTATTATGGTCAGCAAAGGTCAAATACAAAATAAATAAATAGCATGGAAATGTCACTTTTTACTTGTGGCCTTGCAGACATGTGGGCCAAAATATTAATGGGAAGGGAAACACGTTAGCCATTTTTTCTAGATGTGATATAAACACAGCGATTGTTTAATCAGTAAAATAATGCTCTCCCTGGCGCTTTACATGTGATTGCATACAGAAATACTCTGAAGTGATTGACATTCACCGTTTGACTCATAATGTGACTCATTATGATTTTCATAACTGTGCTATTCAAAGGGGCTTATTCTAATTCTACAAACAGCTGCTGTATTTCAATTAATTTATTAGACCCCACTATGTGCAGAAATAATATTTGTTGGGTAGCAAAGAAACAAGATCCGACTGTTTGCTAATGGGTTGCCTAAATACATAGTTGTCCACTCTTTATATAGGGAGCCTGGTAATATCCTGGTTATATCCAGCTATTCATCTAGGATCCCTTATTTAATATAATGATTTATAGGCTGTGCTGTGCAGTGATGTATCAAACCCTTTCAACTCAATTGTTCTCTTTGAACCAACGAGTTGGGTCAAAGGTTTAAAATGCTAAACTTGAGGGGGAAAAAAAAAGCATGATCTATGATCCTATAGATCTGAAATCCACTCAACACAAATAGAAGACATATTGCTACACAGTGCGCAGTGTGAACTGCCGGCCTGGAATCCCAATTCAGACTCCAATCAATTTGAAATTAGACTTGTTCGGGACACTGCCATTTTCCTGCCAATCTTGGCAAGGAAGGTGATCGACCGAGGCTTTCATTTCACCCTATTTTCTGAAACAAAGCTTTCAGATTTAACAGCAACGGTCATTTGTGGTAAAGTGCTGGCAACTCTCGCCCTTGTTGCACCCAGAACTTACTGCAAACTTGAAATGTTCTCTTTTTCTGCTCAGAATACGTGTATATATATATATATATATATATATATATATATATATATATATACAGCATCTTTAATCTCAAATATTAGACTCCCAATTTATTTTTCACTTTTTAATCGGTTCTGAGAAGTCAAACTGTGTTCCCATTCTGTGTAAGTTCCGTGCATCACAGCCATTAAAAGAAGCTCAGAGCTCAAGTGCTGCTCATGCATTCAGCCTGCCACCCTTCCACTTGGTCAGTTCCGTGCAGTGAGTAGTGGTGGCAATCAAAACTGAAAGACCCACCAGCACTGAAATACATACTATAAATAGAGTAGTAAAGATGGCATGTGTGGAATGGAAGCACAGTGCCACCATGTTCTCTATTCTCTGCACATCAGCTTTTCGAGAGTTTTTAAAAACATGGCAAGGATCAATTAATGGTGCCATTTTTGGGGGTACCTACTTAGGTTCCACCTGTAGATTTACCTAAGAGAGCTTGGTATCTAGAAATGTCACACAGATCTATGGAGGCTAATACTGTACTTAAAAGATCTGAGATGAGCTTTGCCAAATCTTTTCCAATTTATTTGGAACCATGCATGTAATTACATTTCAATCAATAATGAGCTTATGAACTTGTTCTTGTAGAAACATCCTTATTTCTTTTGATTTATTTCTTTGTTTGTAAGTAGGTTTCACGTCATAAGTAGATTAATTGATTTACTTTACTTCTGAGTTTTCTTTTGCATTGCAGACAGATGCTTTCCAGTTCAGTACACTGTTAAATCTACACAGTTGCAACTTGCCATCTGTATGCAGGACCTTCTTTATGCCAGAAATATATCTGACAGTGTGAAAGTTGCAGTAGTTAGTTATCTAATATTTCTATTGCCATTCATTTTTTTTTGTTTTGCCTTTTTTTTTTTTTCTAGGTGAAATAATTGTTTAGCTTTTAGATTTTTTTTTTAGTCCAATCATATCAAGTTGCTGGGAATGTAGCAGAGCTTGTTTGAGATCAACAGATCCCTTGCTGCATGTTGTTGTTGAGGTCTTCTGTGTACAACTTGTCCTGTGCCACTTGTTGCATCCAGTTACATCAACATACATACAGGTCTTAATACATTTGACCATAATAAAATGCCTCTGTTCTGATTCGGTACCAGTCATGCTGAAAACCATTTGCTTTTCAAACTTACCCTGCACTGTCAACATGATCGTCACTGTTAACCCTTTTGCAGATGTTTGTGTACTGTTAATTCCAATTGAAATGTTTCTCCACAAAGGCCTGAGGCATCTTCAGTGACCCAAGACTTCTAAAAAGTTGTGTAGTAGAGGTGCACTGCCCTAATAGTCTATTTAAATGATCTACACTTTGTATCATTTTTTTTTTCAGGCTGGTGTTATTAAGGTCTGTCAGTCTTTAGATCAATAATGTAGTCCCTGGTGTTAGATGGGTACATGTACCCCAACCAGGCTAAGATACCCTTGGAGTTTAGCTCATAGCTAGAGGGAGATCCCTGTTTTTCAGGCTGGGCGTTGCACTTTGAATTATACACTGGAGACAGCTGCTGCATTATCTCGAATGCTTCTCTGCAATGCCCTGCTTAAGTTTCAGGTCTGGGATGGGTTTATTCAACTAGGAAATGATTCATAGTCCTGATTCATTATTGAAAGATAACTGTACTTGGTTGCCTTTTGTGCATGGAATCTCATTTCCAAAAGAACCTGTCCCTATGGAGAAATGCAGATTCTTATCCAGGACAGTGCTTTGAACTGTCATGCTGTGTAATGAAGAAGCTCCCTGTCTGTTTGTTTTTTCATGCAGAAATGTTTTGAAGGATTGGTACAGTCGTTCAGTGCCAGTGAGGGGTCTTTTCCTGCAATGCCATAGAAGCTGGGATATACATTTTGGCCCATGGCATTTGATGCAGTTATGATCAGTTCAGATTCTGTTCACTGTGACCTCCTGGATTTTCAGAGAGAGCCCTAACTGTTGAGGCACATGTACAGCAGGGGGTTTTGGGAGTGAGTTGTAGCAGATTCAGTGAGGTAGACCCCAGGCCAGCCTGTCAATATGAGGGTGTTAGATTTCCCCCAAGGTTTCTGGTAGATCACTGGTAAGGATGGATGTGTGTGTGTGTGTGTGTGTGTGTGTGTGTACAGAAATCAGAAACCAGTCTGTCCTGTGTGAGAAAGACTAAACCTTCCTGTGGGTAATTCATGAGATTTGATGCTGAACATACGTGCAAGGTTGGGCTTGTTTGTCAAGGATGATGGGGGGAAAAAAAGCAAACAAGCAAAAAACAATATGTTTTGTTTTCCTTTGTTTGTGAACATTTGTTTTCTTTGAAAAATTATAGTAGACATAAATAATGCATCATATGAATTGTTTGGCTTAGAACTGTTAATTTTAAATTGTTTAAATATATTTATTTTCAGCTGCACACATATGCATATTTACTGTAGAGAAAACAAAAGGGCTTCACTGCCAGATTAATTTAATTTCCAAAGAAAATATGTTTTTAAGGACGATTCAAATGGCTTTTAAATAGTGTACATTTGAAAACTGAAACCTAATCGTAATTATTTACCATTCAATCATAGTCTTCCAATACTAAGTGCACTGATACAAAACTGACATCAACAAAAACTGAATATAGTGTGGTAATTACAGTTCCCATTAGAAAACAATCTAATTTACCAGAAGTCATTTTGTCAATTTCATCATTTGCATTCAGTTCATAAACAGCATTTTGGTGGCCATCGTTTAGTAAGCCTAATGATAGTCTATGTTATGATAATCTCTTTATCTTTATCTCTGTACTGCATAGTCGTACACACATACAGTGCATCACAGCATAACCTGATGCTTTTTAAAAACATTGTTTTAAAAATGTACCCTTTCCTAGATGTTGCTGCAGTCACCAACGTCACATGCATTGCAGTTGTCTTGGAATTGTTTTCTATTTGTAAAGGCAGAGTTAGATTAAAGCACAGGGACATTGCATTCATATCTAGAAAGCCACGGAGCGGATGGTCATAGGGTTCTTTTTTCACCGCAGAGCTGGAAAACAGCTTTGCCATGGCTAACAGAGTATTCAAGGCCACATTACACAATGATTTTAGTGAGGGTCAGGGCTCTGTAAGGGATGATCTTTGCATCATACATGTCTGCCGCCTGAAAAAAATATAACATATGTTACGATTCTGTAAAAGTATTATAGGAGGATTGTGACACAGTCTGAACACACGTCTTCACACGTGTCTATTCTCTACACAGTAGGATCCATATATGAAAAAGGTAATGAGGCGAGTGGTCATTATTTAGGCCAGATTGTATATTTAGCAAATTCATAACAAAAGTAGAATTTAAGTAATTTGTTGCACCAAAAATGATAAGACATGATAACAGTTCTTGTGCACTGCTAACCCTGCTCGTCCCTAGAGACTGATGTGCTGTTTGTGTGAGCGCACCATTCAAAACCCCATAGCCTCTCAGTGGACACAGTGGAGTCCCAGAAGAGCTAGAAAGCACAAACACAAGTAGATTGAAAAAAAAAAGTTTAGACACCTTCGCTTTAAGGATTACTGTTGTTCTCTATCTGTAAATAAATAAGTGTGATTTATTCATTTTGAAAAGGTGCCCCTAAATTCATGGATTAGTATGTCAGGGAATGCTTGTTGCTTTGAATGTTGTTGCAAAGTCTTCAGTATTTGTACAGTAGCCATCGGTGACAGTGAAATGAAGCCGGCAAATATTCAATAAGACCCAAGGGGTTAATTAAACATTCATTATAAGTTAGTTAATTTATACTGTAAATCTGTCTTTGTTTTTAGCTTGCATACATATCATGCAGCAGGCCTGTGAAATTATTCATCTTAATACCCTGGAGTCATTATTAGGGCTTAGAGTCTTGTTTCCCATGGTGCTTAGAGTCTCCAACTTTTTTGCATGTGCTATTCAAGGTGAGTCCTTTTAAATATATATATATATATATATGTGTGTGTGTGTGTGTGTGTGTGTGTGTGTATATATATTAGCGGCTTTTTTTTTGTTTTTTGCCAACATACCACCATGTTTTATTTTATTTTTTTTTACTGGTATGTATACCATCTTATACCGCCCCGCTTTATTCACTGTTAATTATGTATTGGTAATACACACTGTGACCATTAACACAGCACGTAGAACGTTTGGCGCAAAGAGAAGAGGTGATCATATAGCTTACACAGTACTTCACTGGGCAATGCGCCGGTACATCTGAGACTACATGCGGAAGTCAAGTTTTGTTGGGAAGAGTGATTGTGGACATTAGCAGTGTGGCATAGGCAGCTGTTTGGGCGCATATGGATTATTATACAGTGATACATTCGGAACAACAAGGTGGGATAGTTTGTTTTATTATTCATGTACTACTGATGTACCCTGTAACCGCTAAGTCATGCAGGTTCTTTTTGCTTCTCTAAGTAATGCAATGCCACATGTAGCCTGGAGATTCCTGCCAAAGAGACAGTCACCCTCCCCTGCTGCAGTTAACACAGCTGGGAGAAGCACCAGCCACAAGAAAAGGTCATCCCCAATTAAGCGTCTGACAGCAGATTTCTGAAAGGTCTTCATAACAGACCTGCAGAATCCAATACTTTAGGTATAGAATGCCATCACCCACCGTGTTTTTTTTTTTTTTTAAGCATCAATCCCATTTCTTTGGCTTTCCAATAAGAATAACAGCCTCTGTCAGATCTGACTACCTGCGGCTGCTTGGGGTCAGTCAAAAGGCTAAATTCTCCGGATCTGGATCTCCGTCATCCATCCAAGGTGCCTTTCTCGTACTTAACTACAAACCTAAAGCCTTGGCATGCTTTATAAATGCTAATAAGCAGTGTTATTACCTCTGTGACCTGGTCAAACCCCACCCCACGTATCCACAAGCAAAAACACAATAACAGTGCCATTCATCACCCCAGAAGAAGCATGCCTTCCAAAAAGGGTTGTGTTTATATACATGTCTCAACGTCTGCACCCAAACCAGGGGCCTTTGTTAAAGGCTCTGCTGGTCCCCTGGTAGCAATTTCTTGCTGTGCTTTGATGTTGGTGGGCATTACCTATATCAATAGGAATATAATGACTCTACTCCTAGGGATTAGCTCTCAGGGTTCAAGTTAATGGACTTTTCTCACACCGGAGATTCTGACGTTCCAGCAGCCAGGATTCATTTGGCTTTTTTACCAGCTTATTAAGGGGAATTCATACATCAAGTATAACACTGATCTGATTCTCCCCACTTTGTGTAACTACCGAAGCAAAAGAGTGAGCTTGCAATGTGAGTTTTAATTGACTTGGGAAGTATGAGATATTTTCTCCTTATTAATTAAGGAGGAGTGGCTGATACAGTATTGCTTTTAGGTTCCAATTGGGCCATTGTAAGAAAAGAATATTGAGCACTAGTTTATTCTTGTACTCGTAAGATTATCAGAACTATCCAAATCTATTTTCATATGTCTGCCAAATTAGATGATATTGATTCATATGAGTCTGGACGGGGCTCAAACAACAGTCTCCCCTTGTTGAAGGATCCTGCCTATGCATCATAATAATCCCCATGAACTTCTGAAGCCCCAGATAGATTTTCCATCTAAATGGATTACTCTTTCATTTCTTATGGTTATACAAGTGTGCAGTGATGCTGAGAGAGATGAAACTTTACATACCCTTACAGTTATCTATTCAGATTATTTTTCAATAGATCTTTGCCTCTCTGCCAACTTGTGCCATTAGTATCCACTACCCCTTCACACTGTCAGTTATTTAAATTTTAATGAAAACCTCTGTGCCAAACACAAATTCATTGGTAGAAAAATAAAAAAAGCCTCTTTCCCAGACCTCCCAGTTTAGAAAAACATTTGCCTAACTGTTAGTGACAACCATGACAAAAACTAGACTAGTGATTTGTGGATTTGGCTTTTCTTGTACTCCCGGTATTATGGAAGCAGAAAGTGCTGTAACTATATGTATCCAAATCTGATTCTATTCATTCAATTCCACCCCTTCCACAAGAGAAACTTGTAACAAGACTAGCTAAAGCATGGAAGGCTAATCGAGAGAACATTATAGTTGTTATGTTTGGCTCCCTCAATTGAGTTAAAACGACGGGCACCGATAGCAAGAGAAATTAATTTACTTAAAAAATATACATCAAGTGAGGAAATTCAGACTCAAAAGCTGGAAATGGTGATTTGTGCTTCATAAATTAGATTGCATTAGTTTGGGGTTGGAAGAGTGACACATATTGCCAAGATGCATCTGGACCTTTGTCTAAAGGGGACTCGTAGTTGGGAGGGGGGGTTAAGAAGGGGGAGCTCAAGTCAGAGTCAGCCTGGGGTTTATGTATGTTCTTTTTTTATGAGAAGCCCTCCTATTGGATGTGTGTGTTGGGGAAGCCGCTGAGCAAATATTGGCTGTCTGATAGCACCTGCTTCCATTGTTGCCAGGAGCGTGCAAGCCCCCTTTTCTTTGAAAGAGCATCAGTGTCCATCCCATTTATCACCCCCACACAAAGGGGGCCGACACACAAAGGAGGAGCATTCCAGCGACGCTTGAACCGTCCCAAGCTTCTAGCAAGCGGGAGGCGCTTGTAAACACCACCAGGGCTTATCATCCTCCAGGGCTTTAGGGTTGGGGGTTTAGGGTGAATGGAGGATTATTTGGTATACAGACACCACCTAGGGCACATTGACAAAATAGACTGCTGCCCATGGGTAACCTTTGCAGCTCATTTCCATTTTTATAGTCTGTCAGGGATATGGCTGTACCAGAATTGGATGTGGATCGGATTTACTTTTTTTTTTTTCTATTTTCTCTTTTTTTGTAATACTTTAAATCTCTTTTGATTCTCTCTTCAGTTTTCCAATGACATTCAGTTCTTCCTGTCTTTTAATCTGTTTGAGAGTTAGTGCTCTTATTTGTTTCAAATCCAATTTATGAAACCTGTTTGCTGGTTTCCAAATTAGTTTCTTTAATTGTATTTCTTTTTATTAGCAGTCTCTTTTTTTAAATGCTGTAAAAGAAGAAAACTAAATCACATTTTAGAAGACCTCTTAAATATAACTTTCTGCAGCTGAATGTACAGTCATGTTGGCAGGGTAGCCAAGTAGGGCGCATACTAGGGCCACGAATCCTGGGTTCAAATGTCAGTTATAACTAGCTTAAGGTGACACATTTCCAAACTCATTAAACATGCAGTTCTCCTTTGACAAATCTTGAAGTTAGACAATGTACTGGTCCATATAAAACGGCATAAATTAGTTCAACATGTACCAGGGGAGCTGGAGCTGAGTAGACCTGAATGTGTACATTGATTTCATTGTGTGAAATGCCAAGGCTGCACAGTCATTAATTCATATTTTAAAGTTTCCCCCGAGTAGAATCACATTGTTTACTGTTTTTTTTTTTTTTTCCCCCTTTCTTTCCTGTGACTATTAACTGTGTTTCTCTCTGCAGTGGAGTATTTCAATCGCATGAGTTTCTTTTAAATCCAGTCATTAGAATGGCATTGGAATATCTACTGGATACAAAGCTATGAATACTCTGTTGTGTTTCACTGTTGCATTACATCCCAGCCCACACAGTAATTAAAACGTCTTTTAAAATATGTTCTTTCTGCAAAAAAAGTGTTTGCATTACCGGTATGTGTATATATATATATATATATATATATATATATATATATATATATATATATATATATATATATATATATATATATATATAAAATGTATGAATTGGTTTCAGAAATGCCAAGACTGCATAGTAAATAATTCATATTTAAAGTTCACGCCAAGGAGTAAATTCTCTAGATTATTAACTAGATTCCTTTCTGCAGTAGACCATTTTAGTGACATTAAAATGTTCTAATTCCAGTCATTGGAATGAAATGAATACCTACTATCAATGTACGGTACAAACATTCTTTTGCATTGCACCTCCGCACCGCAGTCCTCGTTTTGGAGCTTGGCTCCTTTTTAAATCGGCACATATCTGTGTACTGCAACTCTCTTTGACTTTGCCAGACTTTTCCCTCTAAAATCTTTGCTTTTAACCCACCATGAATATGGTTGAAACAGCAGAGTGCAAAATGAATGTGCATCATTATCAAAGCTGCTCAGAAAGTGCTCTTGGATTTTCTCAGAAAATTGTTGACATTGTGTTTCTGCTGCACGAAACGCTGATTAAATATGACAAGAATACTTTGAGATACACTAATCTTTCCTGGTGTATGCTCTGTGCCCCCAGGATATGAGAATGTATGTGACAGGAAGGAAGAAAAGGTAGGGAGAGAGGGGACTAGATCTGAAGCCACTCATCAAAAAAAAAAAAAAAAAAAAAAACATCCTTTGTCTCCCAACCTGGAATCACAATTCTCTAGTTCAGACAAAATAAGAATGGAGAAGTTCTAATAGAAGAATGCTAGATTTAGCAGATACGTGATTTGCAATTCTATAATCACAAGGTGGGTGGAGGGGGTGCCCACTGAGATATAATGACTAAATTCATTAATGCATCACAACGATTAATAGTTTTGAGATCCTGTTGTAATATCGGTGTATGACTGTTTAACTGGTGAGTTTGCTCATACACATATGTCTATGCTTATTTTATAGTACAGGTTAGGACATTAGTTTATTATTTGAATAGGTGCATATCTTAATCTTAGATCCTTACCAAAGATGATGTTATTGAGGCACATTGCATTTATTTTCAGTAACTGCTGAGTACATGTTTAATGGTACCAATATGGGAAAGTGTGCACAAAACAACTTAAAATAAATCTATTCAACTTGAGGGCAACTGCTGCATTCAGGGTGTGTCCCATACGCTTTGTTACTAATGCAGTGTGCTATATTTTCAGTATCCAAATCATCTATGCAAACTCCATGCCTCCGCCCCACCCCCCACCCTCCTACACAAGCATGTATTGCTGTCCAGCTGCAGCTGTCCAGTAGCACATTGAGAAATACAAAGCCTCAGCTGTGCAGCTTATTCATTCTTATTTATTGGCTGTGCTGAAAGCTTGCATTTATCTGTCTAAGACAGCTCACTTCATTTCAGCAGGCTTTACAGACTTTGATTAGCAATCTGGGGGCTGCAGAAATTTGTAACTGATTTGCAATAGACCAGAGATCGAAGGAAGAGAGGTTTTTGGAATTAGTTGCTGATCTTTTTTTGATCCGCATTGTGGGAAAGCAATTTTGAAATTCTGTGTTGGGTATTGTGTTATCTGTCACTCCATCATCTGTCTTTTAACTTATTGGCAGTTGAATTTCTCTTTAGCTGTAGTTTAGGTTTAATCAGCCTCTGAATGCCTTGAATTCCTTGTGGCTCCTTTCTTCCCCCACCTTTATTCTCTCTTTTTCAATAAACTCACATAGTTCTGCCTTGAATCCTATAGTCGGTCCTTTTAAGTTTTGATTAGTTCTGCTTTAACTCAGACTTTGAGACGGGCATAGCAAATAACACTACATTCATTGTAAATGAGGAATTTGCTTTCAGTTACCAATATGTAACCTTTCTGTAATCACTGACAACATTATGGTTTCCCAGAAAGGTGTCGGTATGATTAAGCATACCTGGGAGGTGACCTTCACTTTGACTTAAGACCTAAGATGGCTGCTATATTATGATCATGTGACTTTTTGGTTTCCTAATGCTAAAAATCAATCATATAACTATGATTTGCTAGGACAAGTTTGATTGTGGATATCATATTAATATATATATATATATAT